>NC_133332.1:96206706-96294206 GCF_042186555.1 Aquarana catesbeiana
TCGTGTCCCATAGACTTTAACGGTGTTCGAGTGTTCGAGCAAATTTTTTGCCTGTTCGCATGTTCTGGATGTTAACCGAATCAGGGAGGTGTTCGGCCCATCCCTAAACAAGACATGTAAGTCAGTAATAGAGAAAAGAGAGAGACCAAAGGTAATACTAGTGACTAGACTTTTTCCCTCTGCCTACCTATCTTTGGGCACAGCTTCTAGTGTAAAGTTTTTTTATTAAAGTAGATTTTTCTTTTATACCACCCACAAACCAGTGTTGAGGAAAAACAAAAGGAACAGAATTTACTTATTTAAAGTTAGGATTGTAAAATGACCTATAGATAAAGCTGAAAACGTCTTTAAAGTATAACGAAAGGCAAAACTTTTTTTTAGCATTGGATAGAGTGGCGAGGGATTAGAACGCTTGTCAGTTTTTATTGCTGTCTGTGCCTCCATTCACCCCCCTATTTGTCCTGTTTACCATTATCGTTGAAAGTGAAAGTAAAGGAAAATTCAAACTTTTGGGTTGTCCCCAGAAAAGTAATAGAGGGGAAATCTTCCAATGGGGGACACTAGTTCTGGTGACCTGGGGGGCCCCAAGGAATTACCTTAATTTGCAAGGATTTTCTCTCACTTCCTGTTTGGCTATGGGACAGGAAGTGAAGGGAAATCTCTGCAATGGGACACAGATGGCAAAAAAAAATCTGACAGGGGTTATAACCTTCCCTTACTCTATCCAAAATGAAAAAAAACTGTTTTGCATATATTTCAACTTTAAGCCTATATGCTCTAAAAATCCATATCTGTCAAACCGGTAAAGTAGGTCTGCAAAATCTGTTATATTTTATGTAAACCTTTCCTTTCTGGATTAGAGCATTTGGGATTTGTTGAAAAACAAGGGCTTGATTTTTCAAGTAGGAAATCCACTGTGATCATGATGTGGTCAGTGTCACTACACATTTACAAGGCAATGCTTTCAGAACCTTGCAAGTACTAATTTTCAATGCACTGCAGATCATTTGCGATGGCATGGTGCAGGTTTTATTGTAGATTTGCTGGTTTACTTTGTAAGGCAGTGCAAGGAGTAATGATGATGTGTAAAGGGTAATAAGCCACAGCAATCGCCCTTTAGCTTGTTGTAGTCAGTAAAGGTCAGTGTAAAGAATCATGTCATTTCAGTGAGCTTAGAATTTGGTTATTTGTGCAGTGTTTATCTTTGATAAATGTTTGCTTTGGCTTACACATTTGTTTACATTTGTTATTCCATATTTTTATAACTGCAGCAAATATAGAGATTTGTAGATAAGCCATTAGAGGGAGCTCTATGTTTTAAGGCTACATGCACACAATTGTATTACTTTAAAAAAAATACACGCCTGCCATAAAATCCTGGCTTTTTTCCATGCCTGGGGAGCTGCAGATGGCTTGTACATTGGGTATAGAAGTGAATGGTTGTATGAACTGCTAACTAATTACCCAAATAATATTAAAAATACACACATGATTAAATAGGAGAAAGACTTAGCTCAAGAATTCTTTTGGGACCAATGGAAAAAAGCCATTCATATATCCAGTAAATCTTCCACGTGTATCGAACACTGGGATAAAGCACAAAAAATATTGAATAGAGGGTATTTGACCCCATATAAATTATCAAAAATGTATCCCTCTACATCTGACATACAGAATCTCACAAAAGTGATTATACCACTCACATTTTTGTAAATATTTTATTTTATCTTTTCATGTGACAACACTGAAGAAATGATACTTTGCTGCAATGTAAAGTAGTGAGTGTACAGCTTGTATAACATTGTAAATTTGCTGTCCCCTCAAAATAACTCAACACACAGCCATTAATGTTTAAATCGCTGGCAACAAAAGTGACTACACCCCTAAGTGAAAATGTCCAAATTGGGACCAAAGTGTCAATATTTTGTGTGGCCACCATTATTTTCTGGCACTGCCTTAACCCTCTTGGGCATGCAGTTCACCAGAGCTTCACAGGTTGCCACTGGAGTCCTCTTCCACTGCTCCATCACGGAGCTGGTGGATGTTAGAGTCCTTGCGCTCCTCCACCTTCCGTTTGAGGATGCCCCACAGATGCTCAATAGGGTTCAGGTCTGGAGACATGCTTGGCCAGTCCATCACCTTTACCCTCAGCTTCTTTAGCAAGGCAGTGGTCGCCTTGCGGCCCAGTCTCTGAATGGAGGGGATCATGCTGTGCTTCAGTATGTCACAGTACATGTTGGCATTCATGGTTCGCTCAATGAACTGTAGCTCCCCAGTGCCGTCAGCACTCATGCAGCCCCAGACCATGACACTCCCACCACCATGCTTGACTGTAGGCAAGACACACTTGTCTTTGTACTCCTCGCCTGGTTGCCGCCACACACTTGACACCATCTGAACCAAAAAAATGTATCTTGGTATCATCAGACCACAGGACATGGTTCCAGTAATCCATGTCCTTAGTCTGCTTGTCTTCAGGAAATTGTTTACAGGGTTTCTTGTGCATCATCTTTAGAAGAGGCTTCCTGATACGACGACAGCCATGCAGACCAATTTGATGCAGTGTTCGGTGTATGGTCTGACCACTGACAGACTGACCCCCCTCCCCTTCAACTTCAGCAATGCTGGCAGCACTCATACGTCTATTTCCCAAAGACAAGCTCTGGATATGATGCTGAGCACGTGCACTCAACTTCTTTGGTCGACCATGGCGGGCCTCCTTCTGAGTGGAACCTGACCTGTTAAACTGCTGTATGGTCTTGGCCACCGTGCTGCAGCTCAGTTTCAGGGTCTTGGCAATCTTCTTATGGCCTAGGCCATCTTTATGTAGAGCAACAGTTATTTTTTTCAGATACTCAGAGAGTTCTTTGCCATGAGGTGCCATGTTGAACTTCCAGTGACCAGTATGAGATAGTGAGAGCGATAACACCAAATTTAACACACCTGCTCCCCAGTCACACCTGAGACATTGTAATACTAACAAGTCACATGATACCGGGGAGGAAAAATGGTTAATTGGGCCCAATTTGGACATTTTCACTTAGGGGTGTACTCACTTTTGTTGCCAGCTCTTTAGACATTAATGGCTTGATGTTAATGTGTTGAGTTTTTTTGAGATATTGTATGTTGGAGATGTAATGAACAGACAGGTAACCTTCTGCACATATTAAGGAGCTATAAAAACAAAGCTTCTGGAACTCAATAGTTTCATTTATAGCAGAACTTACAGGAAATCTAACCAAACTTACTCCGGCCACAGCCTTACTCTGCCTAAATTTGGACATATACCCTGCAAGATTTAGAACAATAGTAATCCACACACTAATAGCGGCAAGGTTCGCTGTAACCAGCCTCTAGAAATCCAGGGACGCACGCAACTTATCGACTGGTATAGCCAGACTAAATATTCAAGCTCAGTACGAACTTATACTTGCTTATAAAAATGACTCCACCATCACATTCAAAAATAAATGGAATACCTGGCTATCCCATCCTAGAGCATCCAACTACTTAAAAGAGTGTAATTTGTAACTTATCCTTACATTTGAAGTACCTTTAAGCCATATATGAGCATATCTTTGATGTAGTCTAGCATCTTGGACCTACCTTTTCAATCTGATTTGCAAGTTTTGTTTTCGTTCTCGTTTTTTTAACCCAACTATCTAGTTAAATTGGTGGCCTGTCCATGTCTACAGTTTGAACCCATTAGGGGTAGACTGGTACAGGTTAACAAGTATTATATACTTACGCAAAACCTTTATAAATCAATGTAACTATGTTGGATACATATGACTAAAGTAAATGACAATTTGTATTGTTAATTAATAACTTTTAATAAAAATGTAACGTTTAAAAAAAAAGAAGTGAATGGCTGCACGCAGCTATACTCAGGTAAATGCTGATGCTTTAGGGGAAAAGCACCTTATGCGCATGCAAGTGTTTACTTCAATGCACCAAAGCCTCAGTATTTACCTGAATACATCTGCGTACAGTCATTCACTTCTACGGCTGGCTGTATATGCTAGCTGCAGCTCTCAAGGTGTGGAGAAATGCTGAGATCTTATACTAGGCATATTTTTAATCTTCAATAGCTCTGCATACATGAGGCCCTAAAGCCAATCTGTCGCATTAAAAGTAATTTTTTTAAATGGCATCCTGCTCACAATCTTTGTTCTGTTCAAAAGCTACAGCTGCAGAAGAGTTCCATAAATCTAACACACCTCCGGGTATTTGGGATGCCTGGTCTCCCGCCACATGCTGTGGTACCTCCCTTTCTAACTACTATGTCTTGTAGTGATGAAGGAGCCAATGGAAAGAACCACAGAGGAAGCAGTTCACTGTAGTATCCAAGACATACAAAATACCAGTAGGTGAATTAAAGCATATCTAAACACAAAAAATATTATACATTTCAGCTTACTAGTTCTTAGATGTTGTAATTGCATCTGTTTTATTTTTTTAGGATTATTTTTACTTCATTTTCACCTAATAACTCTACAAATGACACCTATCCTGTTCTTGGATGGCTATGCTCACTCTTCCACTATTTCTATAGCAGGAGCCATGGTCATCCACCAGGTTGAACTACAAATATGTCAGCCTTTGTTCATCTTCATTACGTGGAGGTGGATGAGATTAGTAGTCTACGTAAGAAGAAATAAACATTTTTGTCTTTAATGCCGCTCACAGGAAGTAATTAGAACACTGCATTTTTGGTAAGGTCAACAGTCATTTTTTGAACTTACGGAAAATGTTCTTAGCCCAAAAGAGAAAACTAATGCTACCACGTCTAAATACCCATAAGCCGAAATGTATAACATTGGGTTTAGTTATCCTTTAACTCAACAAAGGGGATCCAAACCTGGGATATAAGTTGTGGGTGTACTTACTATGTTGAATGGAGGTATAATTACTAAAACTTTCTTTAAAGAGACTGACAGGACAGGGTATATCCCTACAGCCAGTTGCCACCACCCTAAATGGTTGGGGGCAATTCCCAAGGGGCAACTTATGCACATTCCATGGAATTGCACCAATTTAAACGACTATGTCCAACAATCTGAACTTGTGGTAAATAGATTTAAAGAAAAGGGTAACCATAATGATCTCCTAGTACCTATTCAGGCACAAGTAACAAATATGGATCGTCAGTGCTTACTCAGAGATAAACTCAAAAAGTCCAATAATCATATGAATAAAATAGCGTTCCTGACAAATTTTAATAGAGATTATAGATCGCTTGAACACATCGTCAGAAGATATTGGCCTATTTTATTGAGAGATAAGGCATTAGCAGGTTTTCTCCCTAAACAACCCACATTTATTTATCGAAGGGCACCAACCTTAAGATATAAGATTTCTCCTAATATTTATAATCCCCCTAAAAAGTTACGTACCTTTCTAGATACCACAGGTTTTTATTATTGCAAATGGTGTAAAGCTTGTAGGACAACAACATTTAAGAACAGGAAAACCTTCCAATCCCACAGTACTGGTAAACAATTTAACATTGATAAATTTATTTTCTGTGACTCCACTCATGTAACATACCTGATTTCTTGTCCTTGCGGGCTCCAATATATGGGACGCATGTTCAGGAAATTAGGAATAAGAATAAATTAACATCTGAATAATATAAAGAAGGGGTTTCTTAAATAGATGTAGCACCCTGATGTTTAGGCAGGGCTGCTATTAAATGTAGTTGCCAGGCAATAGTTGCCTTGGCCATTTGTTAGGAGATCAATTGATTTCCCCCTAATCCTGGACTTGCTGCACTTTCCTCTTCTGTCACTAGGTGGCATTGTAGTTGGTGACATTAGATAAGACAAGGGCATAGCAAGGACAGATTATGAGTGAATGGGGTGTCTCAGCCAAACGCAGGGGTTTCTTTGAGTCCCTTGGCCTGCTAGGAGAGCCTACTTATTTGGGTGGAGTCAGGTGATCGGGGATTCTGTGCCCCCTGGACGGCTGTCTGAGTGGACGTGTGTTGTACTGCCCCAGGCTGCGAAGCCAGAAGCCTGAGGCCTATCCTGGGGGCATCTGGCTGCTAGGCTGTCTAAGGCCTATCCAGAAGCAGGAGAGCAGAGTAGGGTTGAGTCTGCGGGCTTTTAGTCCGACCAAAAGTAGTGGTTTCGCCGGGCGGGAAACCAGCTGCGGTTGGAGGTAGAGAGGAAGCTGTCGCCACTAAGGGACCATCCACCTTGTTACCAGAGACCATTGTGAGTAAGCTGAGGACAGTACCAGAGTATACTTTTCATCAGCCGGGAACGGTGAAGAAGTGGGAAAACCTCAGCAAGTGCCAAGTCAGGGACCCAGCGGGACAGCAGAGGTGACACTTGTGAAGCATTGGTGAGTGCCAAGCCAGGGACCTAGCATGTCAGCAGGGGTGACGCTTGAAGAGTATCTGTGTGTGCCAAGCCAGGGGGACCCAGCAGGGAAGCGGGGGTGATGCTTGAGGAAGATGCTGAGTGCTACTAACAGTGAAGGAGCTCAGGGTATCCAGTGGCTATTGGATCTGAAGTCTAGTGAGAGAGACTGGGAGCTCATTGTGTGAAGACCCACAGTGAGTGATTGGGGAAAGCTGAGAACTGACTGTGTTGCAAATATTTGGATACAAATACAGCTAGTAACTTCTACAAGATTGTTGCCATAGGAGACAGAGTCCTACCTATACAGAAGTGGTGTCTGGCTGGAGGCCTTCACCTGTATAGCTGTCTGCCTATAGAAGTCTCGGAGTCTGCCATTTAACATTGTATCTACCTAAGGGTGTCCTGGCCCTAACCCTCTCTCCCACAGTTCTGTTCAAAGGACAATAAATTTCTTTTTGCATTCTACAAGTGTCTGGCGCCCACCCTTTCATCTTCAATTACACCCACAATGCCTTGCAACCAACTCTACATAGAAGGATGTCAGCTGTCTTTGGAGGTCACCATTGGGCTTCAGGTGCCCCGGGACTTTGTTACATTTGGCGTTATTCCCACAGCAGTCGCCCATAGCAACTGGCTACAGCTACATCGGGATTTTGTCTGGCTCCATGGGAAAGTGGCAAGTAACATCTTTACTTTGTATGGACTGTGTTATTGTGCATTCCATCAATGTGGGGAAGAACCAGCATGTCTCATTGCTCATGGGAGAATATCAGCCTTGTCTTTTGACACTTTACGCTAGCGCTGCAAGGGTTAAAATGGGCTCCATTAAAGTTTTGGTGCACCACAAAAGAAAAGAGGTGGGCGCTGAAGTTTCTAGAGAGTATCTGCACCAATCCTTAGACAGGGGTAGGAGCCCCTCGCTCTGCAGAGGAGGATAAGGAAGTGCTGCCACATGTGCCTGATTGCGGGAAGGAGAAGATGGCACAATTTGAAAGTAGGATGGCGGATTGGAAGATGTATGCTCCGGGTGTTGGCTTTGGTCTGAGCGAGTCAAAAGGCATTCTGACTGACACCGGAGTGTGGTATACGCCTAAGGTTAGTCTTGCCCTGTATACAGCTAGAGGCTATAAGGCCTTGGGATGTCTCTGCGGGAAGTGTTCCAGCTTGGTCACTCATCTGAGGCCTTGGATCGTCTGTGGATGCTGCGGGTTACTCCCGCTTGAGGTAGTCACACCAGCTCAACCTGCAAGCGGATTGGAACAAGAATGTCACCGTCCCGGCTGGGAGTGGCATTGAGAGTCCACCTGCTATCACCTGGTTCGTGAGAGAAGCTGCTCCTCTTGTTTCTGTGGCTGCTCCAGGACCTAGTGCTCCAGTCGCTCCTCAAGGCCGTGGTCGAGCCCACCTGCTCTCCTTGATGGCAGAATCACAGAGGAAAAGGGCACCGGAGTCGGGTAAGCCTGCAAGGGGTGAAAGTGGTGTGCCAGTGGGGGAGGTGATACCTGTGACCATTAAAGGAGATAATGTGGTTGTGCAAATGAAAGCCAGCTCCATGCGCAACTATCTCCCGGCTGAAGAATGCTCCACCATATCCAATTCGGACATCCCCTCTGATGGGATCTCTGAACTGTTTTCAGACAATTTGTCATGGACTGGAAAGTGGAGTGATAGCGAAGAGGGGCAATTATGTGACTTGGAGGAGGATGAGATTCCTCCTGGGCCTACTGCAAGTGTTAAGATTAAATTGTCTGCTAATACTGCTCCAACTGTGTGTATTACTAAGTATTTTGAGGAGGATCGCTGGGAAAACTGGGTCCCTAAAGTAATGCCAACCACACCAGCCCCTGTGACTAAGTTTGATTGCAAGCCCGATGTTATTGCAGGATACCCAGTCCATCGTGCACCAAATGCACGGGTCCTAACTGGGTATGGAGACCTTAAGACACTGCCCAGGCTGTCAAAAATATAGCGCATAATTATTAAGAAAGTGGCTGAGGAATATGGATATCTGTACCCCTATATACTGGCCAATCTAGAGGAAGAGATCCAGGACAAGGAAACCCAATGGATAGATGAAGCTGTGCGGTGTTTCCTTCAGATCCCTTTGAGGGTGGATTTCCAAAAGTTGACACCCAAGATAGCTGAGAAATATATTTCAGTATTGCAAACCTGGGGCTATGGTCGCAAAATTAACTCAGACAGTGTGATCATCCGCAGGCCTAACAAGAGAAACTTTCAACATTAAAATACAATGGTAAATGCCAAAGGAGAAACCTTGAAGTTTCCAGATCCCAGGTATTACTGGTGGATGCTCTTGAATTGTGTTCACTGACACCATGTGGATTACAAATGTGTGCTTTATGGAGTTGGGACTGTTTGCTGGTAGCCACTCTACCTCTTGTAAAGAAATAGTTGCTAGTGGGGAACATTCATGTTGGCTGTATTGCTAGGACTGTGCTGGACTGCATGCTGCCAGCAGATACAGAAAGTGCTCGCCATGCTGGCTAGTGTTTTGTAATCGCCAGTGTGCCTCTCTCTGAAAAGTAACCTGCAGCATGTTTGCTTCTTCAACAAATAAGGAACTTCCTTCTCAGTTCCTGGCTGTCATGCGGACAGATTGAGTTTGTCACTGCAAGGGAACCTATGTCAAGAAGTGTGGTCCCTTGCACCATGGCCTGGCTGCTTGTTGTTTGATTGCAGCCATGCCTCTTGTCCCCAGAGTTGTCCCTGAAAAAGAAGGGAACAATTCTGGGAAATGTTGTTCTACCATGAGTGGACAAAATTGATGGACCTTGATGCTTCAAAGGAACTGGGGTGTTTAGTTAGTTAGGTAGAATAAGCTGTGGCAAAAGGGGCAAATTCTCACCTTACAAATTGAATGATGGACTGTCAATTGTACCAGGATTGTCTTTTCATATGCTATCCACCAGGTGGCATGGGTCGTGCCAACCTAAGTAAGCCCTTGTTCACATTATGCATTATTTGATAGAAAATGCTAAGAAAGTTTCTGCAAGATAGCTGTGCAAAGGGGTGGCATCCTCGAATGAGGATGGGGCCCAATTTCACTTATGTATATATTGCACTGTGTTATCATAGGGATAGGATGCATTTCTTTGCTGTCTGTTTTCTCTTTCAGGTGTTCCTGCACCCATTGTGTCTTCCTTGGACAAAGAGAGAGCAATGCTGGCAATGT
This sequence comes from Aquarana catesbeiana, assembly GCF_042186555.1. Classification (NCBI taxonomy): domain Eukaryota; kingdom Metazoa; phylum Chordata; class Amphibia; order Anura; family Ranidae; genus Aquarana; species Aquarana catesbeiana. Next base: position 96,216,268 of record NC_133332.1, read on the forward strand.
AGGTTAAGAAAAACTGGGTGGGGATCAAATAAAATACAAGGTGGGTCTGTTGTTTTGAAAAGCTAATGGATAGAGAAGAAGATGAAAAGAGAAAGCATCCTTCTTTATGGTACAACTATGATGCATGTATGGAGATGGAGCAAGATTAACATATGGGACAAACAGTAACCTATATCATGATCTTATATCAGTCATATTAGGTAACATTGCACCTACCTTCTCAACCTTTGTATTTTAGCACTGCTTGCAAGTACACAAGCAGCTATTCTATAATCACAATCCCAGTCTCAGTAATTTTTAGCATTACTGTACTGTGCATTATGTTTTTTCATATATAATGTGCCCATAAACTCTTTGCCTCCACTGTAAAGGAGTTCTCGTTTATTGGGTTGTAATATACATTTTCTTGCTGACATAGCTTACATTAATGGCTGCAGCATCCTGGAATATCTAATAATGGTAAAACTAACACAATACTGAGTGCTTCCAGCATTTGTTAACTCTTGTTATCACTCCCTAGGTAAACCCATCATAGACCTGTGCTCACAAAAATTATTGTTGCAACTGATGCTAAAATCCATTGTATCAGTTTTAGACATTGGGCCTAGATTCATACTTGAGCGTGAGTGTTTTAAGGTGATTTTGGAGCCTTTTTTCTTCACATTTTTCACACGTTATCATATTCCTAGTGTCTCAGAGTCACGCCATTTTTTCAAATCCTGTATACTGTAGTTTTATATATATATATATATATATATATATATATATATATATATATATATATATATTTAGTCAGGTCCATAAATATTGGGACATCGACACAATTCTAATCTTTTTGGCTCAATACACCGCCACAATGGATTTGAAATTAAACGAACAAGATGCGCTTTAACTGCAGACTTTCAGCTTTATTTTGATTGTATTTACATCCAAATCAGGTGAACGGTGTAGGAATTAAAACAGTTTGCATATGTGCCTCCCACTTTTTAAGGGACCAAAAGTAATGGGACAGATTAACAATCATCCATCAAACTTTCACTTTTTAATACTTGGTTGCAAATCCTTTGCAGTCAATTACAGCCTGAAGTCTGGAATGCATAGACATCACCAGACGCTGGGTTTCAGCCCTGGTAATGCTCTGCCAGGCCTCTACTGCAACTGTCTTCAGTTCCTGCTTGTTCTTGGGGCATTTTTCCTTTAGTTTTGTCTTCAGCAAGTGAAATGCATGCTCAATCAGATTCAGGTCAGGTGATTGACTTGGCCATTGCATAACATTCCACTTCTTTCCCTTAAAAAACTCTTTGGTTGTTTTCGCAGTATGCTTCGGGTCATTGTCCATCTGCACTGTGAAGCGCCATCCAATGAGTTCTGAAGCATTTTGCTGAATATGAGCACATAATATTGCCCGAAACACTTCAGAATTCATCCTGCTGCTTTTGTCAGCAGTCACATCATCAATAAATAAAAGAGAACCAGTTCCATTGGCAGCCATACATGCCCACGTCATGACACTACCACCACCATGCTTCACTGATGAGGTGGTATGCTTTGGATCATGAGCAGTTCCTTTCCTTCTCCATACCCCTCTCTTCCCATCACTCTGGTACAAGTTGATCTTGGCCTCATCTGTCCATAGGATGTTGTTCCAGAACTGTGAAGGCTTTTTTAGATGTTGTTTGGCAAACTGTAAGAGAATTATTAGTTCCTGTTTGGTGTGCACTTGCGCACATGTACGCGCACACGGACGGCTGCAGATGCCTGTGCGCATCAATGCGCATGCGCGTGCGTGGCGGACGGCATGCACACGCAGGAGCACACCCTTAACGCCAGTTGGCACCAGCCGCCCTATTTAAAGAAGTGCCCTGCCCCCAGACCGGTGCTGACTGGTCTTCAGCTGTACCCTCATACCTGAACCCTGCTACTGCCTGCCTGTTACCTGTTGATGAACCTGGCTTGCCTTGATCCTGCTTCTGGATCCTGTTTCTGCTCTGACTATCGGTTTCTGATCCTGGCTTCCCATTGGACTCTGTTTATGCCTACTGCCTTGTACTGCACTGCTCGCCTGTTACCAGACCCGGCTATCCATGTGACTTTGCTTCTGCCTGCTGCCTTGTACCCTGCTGCCCGCCTGTTACCGAACCTGGCTACCCTTGAGACTCTGCTCCTGCCTCTAGCGTTCTTCCTCATTACTCTGCAAGTGCCTGCAATCACAGTCCTGCAACCTGCTGCGACTTCTTGCTGCAAGTATTCCAGGAACTTTACATCACCTAACGTTCCAGCACCACAGTTCCTGCGGAGTGCCTCCTTAAGCCCAGCTGATCCTTAGCGCAGCACCGCTTATCCTGATCTGACGGTTTCCCTGCTCATCCAAGATCACATCTTCCGCCACAAGTCTCCGGGTCCGCAGCTGCAGGCACTCGTGTTCCTCCTGGCCCTCGGCTCCCACTGTTCCACTTCCAGCGGGACCTGGACTGGAGATACAAGAGAGGCCGACCTCGTCATTTCAGTCACCAATCAGGTACATGACACAAACTCTAATCTGGCCTTCCTGTTTTTGAGGCTCCCCAATGGTTTACATCTTGTGGTGAACCTTCTGTATTCACTCTGGTGAATTCTTCACCGTGATTGTTGACTTTGACACACTTATACCTACCTCCTGGAGAGTGTTCTTGATCTGGCCAACTGTTGCGAAGGGTGTTTTCTTCACCAGGGAAAGAATTCTTCGGTCATCCACCATAGTTGTTTTCCGTGGTCTTCCGGGTCTTTTGGTGTTGCTGAGCTCATCGGTGCGTTCTTTCTTTTTAAGGATGTTCCAAACAGTTGATTTGGCCACACCTAATGTTTTTGCTATCTCTCTGCTGGGTTTGTTTTGTTTTTTCAGCCTAATGATGGCTTGCTTCACTGATAGTGACAGCTCTTTGGATCTCATATTGAGAGTTGACAGGAACAGATTTTAAATGCAAATAGCACACTTGAAATTAACTCTGGACCTTTTATCTGCTCCTTGTAAATGGGATAATGAAGGAATAACACTGTCACGTACCTGGTAGTTTTTGAGCCTGAAGTGCAGAGAGAGACCTCCCCTACGGCTCCCACCCTCGGCCCTCTGGAATGGGGACAGAGGACACAGGAGTAAGGAGTGGTATGGGTGCCTGGCAGGATCAACAGTCGCCCAGAAGTCCTGGAGTGGTGGAAACTCAGGAACCAGGAACTGACGAGAAGACTGGAGACTGGAACGCAGACTGGAGCCAGGAACAGCAGCAGGTATGTAGGCACTGGAGCTGGAGTGCTAGACTGGAACCAGGAACCACAGCAGGTAGCAGACTGGATACTGGAATGCTGGACTGGAACCAGGAACAACAGCAGGTAGCAGGCTGGGTACTGGAATGCTGGACTGGAACCAGGAACAACAGGAGATAGCAGACTGGATACTGGAGCGCTTGACGCTGAACCAGGAACAACAGCAAGTGGCAGGCTGGTTACTGGAATGCTGGACTGGAACCAGGAACAACAGTAGGTAGCAGACTGGATACTGGAGCGCTGGACCGGAACCAGGAACAACAGCAGGTAGCAGGCTGGGTACTGGAAGGCTGGGCTGGAACCAGGAACAACAGTAGGTAGCAGACTAGATACTGGAACGCTGGACCGGAACCAGGAACAACAGCAGGTAGCAGGCTGGGTACTGGAAGGCTGGGCTGGAACCAGGAACAACAGTAGGTAGCAGGCTGGATACTGGAACGCTGGACCGGAACCAGGAACAACAGCAGGTAGCAGGCTGATAGCAGGTATCAAGCAGAAGGATAGTCAGACAGGCCGGTGGTCGGTATCAGGCGGACAGCAGAGGTACCAAGGATCAGACAGGAGAATGGTCTAAGCAAGCCAAAGGGTCAGATGCAGGCAGATAGCTGGATAGTCAAACAGGAAGGCGGGTCAAATAACAGAAGGTTTCAGATCAGATCAGGTTTTGGCACACGAAACGCTGTAGAGCAGACAGCGGGGACTGAGTGTGACAGGCAGGTTTAAATAGCCCACCTGGCGCCAACGGGGGTGCGCGCGCGTGCCCGTGCGCGGTAGCACCCGTGTGCGTGCGCGCATGTGCGGTAGCGCCCGCGGCCGCGCTCCAGTGAGCCTGGAACGCCGATTACTGGCAGGATCTTCCTGACATTGCCCCCCCCCCCAAGGGGCAGCCTCCAGATGCCCTTTCGGGCAAATTTTTCGGGGTGGGACCTCTTAAAAGCTTGCAACAGACCTTTAGCATGAATATTATCCTCAGGCTCCCAAGAATTCTCTTCGGGTCCAAACCCCCTCCATTTTATCAGGAATTGATTCTGATTACCTCTCCTGTGGCCCAAAATAGATTCCACCTCGAATTCCTCCTCGCCATCTACCAGAATTGGATCAGGAGGATCCGTACTTCGACCTGGAAATGGATTGAAAATGGAAGGTTTGAGTAAAGACACATGGAATACCGGGTGGACTTTTAACGAATCAGGGAGTTCTAGTTCATATGCCACCTCATTAATTCTCCGTCTGACAGGAAATGGTCCTAAGAACTTGGGACCCAATTTTTTCGAAGGGCAGGCCAACCTGAGGTTCATCGTAGACAACCATACTTGGTCACCGGGTGCAAGTAACAGCTCACCTCGCCTTCTTTTATCGAAAGTTGTCTTGTTGTATTCCTGGGTCCTGGTCATGGTTTCCTGCAGAACTTGATTATTGGAGGTAAAGAAATTCATGTACATTCAGGAAGGGAATTAGGTAGAAATGAAGGGTGGAAGCCATAATTTGCAAAAAATGGAGTCTGTTTCATAGCGGAATGAATGCAGTTGTTGTAGGCGAATTCAGCCAAATCGGAAATCCAGTCATCTTGGGCAAAAGAAGGGAAATAGCGTAGGTATTGTTCAAGAGTTTGGTTTGTTCTCTCTGTTTGCCCATTAGTCTGGGGATGGTAGGCAGAGGAGAATGATAGCTCAATGTTCAGTGTTTTACACAGAGACTTCCAGAATCGGGAGGAAAACTGTACCCCCCGATCTGAAACAATATTGTCCAGCACCCCGTGGAGTCTGATGACTTCTTTAATGAACATTTGTGCTGTTTCTGAAGCTGAGGGGGTACTCTTCATTGGGACAAAACGGGCCATCTTTGATAGCCGATCTACTATTACAAAGATGGTGGTGTAGCCCCCCGCCGGAGGTAGTTCAACAGTAAAGTCTATGGATAACATCTTCCATGGCCTGTCTGGGACAGGCAAAGGTCTTAGTAGCCCCATGCCTTGGTCTTGTAACCCTTGTTCCTAATACAGGTTGTACAGGATTCCACAAATCTTTTGCAATCCTCACGTAACTGAGGCCACGAAAAGGTACGCTGTACCAGATTGGTGGTCTTAGTTATACCGAAATGCCCAGCCAGTGCATGATCATGACAGAGTTCCAATATAGGTACCCGTAGATTTTTGGGTATATAAATCTTACTTTCATGCCAAAGTAGCCCATCCTTAATCTGAAGTTCTGGCCCAACAGAGGATCCCAGTCCCGTGGAAGCTTGCTTAATTTGGGAAAGCAGGTTTCCCTGAAGCAGGAGAAAATTCCCCGGGGACAGGATGGTGTCCGGAGGGGAAATTTCTTGGGATTTGTGGAACATCCTGGATAGGGCATCGGGTTTAGTGTTTTTGGAGCCGGTAAGTGACATGAAAAGAGAACCTGGAGAAAAAGAGAGCCCACCTGGCCTGTCGTGGCTTCAGCCTCTTTGCAGATCTCAAATGCTCCAGGTTCTTATGATCTTTAAAAATTAAGACTGGATGAGCGGCTCCTTCCAGAAGGTAGCACCACTCCTCTAATGCTGATTTAATTGCCAACAACTCTCTGTCTCCTACATCATAATTTCTCTCTGCCGTGGACAACTTGCGAGAGAAGAAGGCCACCGGGTACAGCAGGGCCTTAGTTCCCTGTCTTTGGGACAACACTGCTCCAACAGCAATGTCAGATGCGTCTACTTCAAGTACAAACGGCAGAGAGGAATCTGGATGTTTTAATACGGAAGCAGAAGTAAAGAGGGCCTTGAGGGTCTCAAAAGCCTTTTGGGCTTCAGCAGACCAGTGAAAACGTGTTCCTTGTTTGGTTAACTGGGTAATGGGCGTGATAATGGCTGAAAACCCCTTAATAAATTTCCGATAGAAATTGGCAAATCCAACAAATCGTTGGATTCCCTTTTTGTCTGTCGGAACCGGACAATCTAATATTGCAGCGATCTTTTGAGGATCCATCTTAATGCCCTTACTAGAGATGATTAACCCCAAAAACGGTATACTTTCCTTTTTAAATTCACACTTCTCTGCCTTTGCATATAAGCCATGCTGTCGAAGCCGAGCCAACACACTTCTGACGTGCCTGCGGTGAGATTCAAGGGAAAAAGAGAAGATTAGTATATTGTCTAGGTAGACGAGGACAAACAAATCTAGAAAGTCTCGTAAAACATCATTAATGAAGTACTGGAATGTAGCAGAAGCATTACACAATCCGAAGGGCATCACCAAGTATTCAAAATGCCCATAGCGGGTACGGAAAGCAGTCTTCCACTCGTCTCCGCCCCTGATATGGACCAAATTGTAGGCTTCGCGGAGGTCAAGCTTAGTGAACACAGTGGCAGTTCCAAGTCTTTGGAACACTTCTGGTACCAGGGGAAGAGGATAGCGATTCTTTACTGTAATTTTATTCAGTTCGCGGTAGTCCACACATGGTCGAAGGGTATGATCCTTCTTCTGTACAAAGAAGATGCCCGCGCCTGCTGGAGAGGTGGACGGGCGAATAAAGCCTTTCTTTAAGTTTTCATCGATATACTCCTTTAAAGCCCCTTGTTCTACCTCTGTTAAAGGAAAAATCCTTCCGAACTGAATCTCTGCTCCAGGGAACAATTCGATAGGACAGTCATAGGCCTGGTGGGGAGGCAAGGCCTCTGCCCCCTGTTTACTAAACACATCTAGGAAGTCATGGTAAACTTCGGGAATAGACTGGTGTAGGCTGGAATCTGTGTCTAGGCATAGCAAGGTAGTGGCCCTATGAGCGTCTTGGAATCTGCAGAACTGCTGACAATAGGAAGAAGAAAAGGTAACCTCTCCTGTGGCCCAATTGATGTCAGGATTGTGTGCTTGTAACCAAGGCATGCCAAGGATTATGGGAAACAAGGGTGAAGCAATGATGTCCAAACGTAGCAACTCTTGATGAGAGTTAAATATGATAACAGGTATTGGAGCAGTCTCTTGAGTGACAGGTCCGGATTTGATGGCGGTCCCATCAGCCAGATGAATGGAGAGTCCATGGGCCTTAGACAACAGGGGAATCTGGTGTTTTGCAGCAAAAGAGGAATCCATGAAACAGCTGCAAGCTCCGGAGTCAATAATGGCAGTTATTTGCAGAGTCTTTCCTGGGAGCTGTAATAAGATAGAGAGAGCAAGGTGAGAAGTGCTCTTGGCCAGAGGAACAACATAGTCAGTAGACAGGGAGAGGCACTTACGGAGTTTAAGAGGGCAGTTCCTGACGTAGTGTCCAGGTTCCCCGCAGTACAGGCACAGATTTTTCATCCGACGACGTTGACGCTCCACCTGGGTAAGAGAAGGCCGAAGGACCCCCAACTGCATAGGTTCAGGTGGGTTAAACGTGGAGGTAGATGGTGCTGGTGAAATATGATTTGGAACTTTGGGAAGCATCAAGGTTGGGCGAGAAAATCCTGTAGCTTTTTCGGCCCTACGTTCCCTTAAGCATTGATCGATCTGAATGGCCAGATCGGTCAAAGCATTCAGAGTATGTGGTATACCAACCCTGGCCAACTCATCCTTTAAAGAATCAGAAAGTCCCATTCGGAATTGATAGCAGAGGGCCGCATCATTCCAGTTTGTATCTGCGCTCCACCTTCTGAATTCAGCCACATAATCCTCTGCTGCCCTGCGTCCCTGCTGAAGGGTATGCAGTGCAGTTTCCGCAGTCACAAAAAGCTGGGGGTCTTCATACAACTGGGCCAATGCGTCAAAGAAGGTGGTGAGGTTGGTCAGAGATACATCTTTTTGTTCCAAGAGACGATGGACCCAGGTTTGGGGGTCGCCTGTAAGTAAGGAAATCACAAAGCCCACCTTGGTGGCCTCCAGGGAAAAGGTACGTGGCTGAAGAGCAAAAAATAGTTCACAGGAATTGCGAAAAGCCCTGAATTTATGTCAGAGAATCGTTCAGGTGTCGGAACTCTGGGTTCCGGAGGAAGCATCACCACCGTTGGGGGAGGCCCAGCTGAGGAAGTGGAAGCAGGAGGGGCTCCCTGGACCCCGGTAGGGTTAGACAAAGTTAATGCCCATTCTCCCAGCAGGGTGTATCCTTGCTGCAGATTCTTGACTGCTTCAGTCAATCCTGCCAGGTGTGCACACAGTTCCTCCATGGGAGAGGTTCCCTGCTCAGGCTCAGACATGGCTGTCTGCTACTGTCACGTACCTGGTAGGTTTTGAGCCTGAAGTGCAGAGAGAGACCGCCCCTACGGCTCCCACTCTCAGCCCTCTGGAATGGGGACAGAGGACACAGGAGTAAGGAGTGGTATGGGTGCCTGGCAGGATCAACAGTCGCCCAGAAGTCCTGGAGTGGTGGAAACTCAGGAACCAGGAACTGACGAGAAGACTGGAGACTGGAACGCAGACTGGAGCCAGGAACAGCAGCAGGTATGTAGGCACTGGAGCTGGAGTGCTAGACTGGAACCAGGAACCACAGCAGGTAGCAGACTGGATACTGGAATGCTGGACTGGAACCAGGAACAACAGCAGGTAGCAGGCTGGGTACTGGAATGCTGGACTGGAACCAGGAACAACAGGAGATAGCAGACTGGATACTGGAGCGCTTGACGCTGAACCAGGAACAACAGCAAGTGGCAGGCTGGATACTGGAATGCTGGACTGGAACCAGGAACAACAGTAGGTAGCAGACTGGATACTGGAGCGCTGGACCGGAACCAGGAACAACAGCAGGTAGCAGGCTGGGTACTGGAAGGCTGGGCTGGAACCAGGAACAACAGTAGGTAGCAGACTGGATACTGGAACGCTGGACCGGAACCAGGAACAACAGCAGGTAGCAGGCTGGGTACTGGAAGGCTGGGCTGGAACCAGGAACAACAGTAGGTAGCAGGCTGGATACGGGAACGCTGGACCGGAACCAGGAACAACAGCAGGTAGCAGGCTGATAGCAGGTATCAATCAGAAGGATAGTCAGACAGGCCAGTGGTCGGTATCAGGCGGACAGCAGAGGTACCAAGGATCAGACAGGAGAATGGTCTAAGCAAGCCAAAGGGTCAGATGCAGGCAGATAGCTGGATAGTCAAACAGGAAGCCAGGTCAAATAACAGAAGGTTTCAGATCAGATCAGGTTTTGGCACACGGAACGCTGTAGAGCAGACAGCGGGGACTGAGTGTGACAGGCAGGTTTAAATAGCCCGCCTGGCACCAACGGGGGTGCACATGCGCGTGCGCGGTAGCGCCCGTGTGCGCACGCGCATGCACGGTAGCGCCCGTGTCCGCACTCCAGTGAGCCTGGAACGCCGATTACTGGCAGGATCTTCCTGACAAACACACGCCTGGCCATGGAACAGCTGAGCAGCCAATTGTCCCATTACTTTTGGTCCCTTAAAAGGTGGGAGGCACATATACAAACTGTTGTAATTCCTACACCATTTACCTGATTTGGATGTAAATACCCTCAAATTAAAGCTGAAAGTCTACAGTTAAAGCACATCTTGTTTGTTTCATTTCAAATCCATTGTGGTGGTATATAGAGCTAAAAAGATTAGAATTGTGTCGATGTCCCAATATTTATGGACCTGACTGTATATATATATATATAGACACCCTTTGCCTTCAAAACACCTGAATTCTAGGTACACTTGCACACAGTTTTTGAAGGAACTCTGCAGGAAGGTTGTTTCAAACATCTCGGAGAACTAACCACAGATCTTCTGTGAATGTAGGCTGCCTCAAATCCTTCTGTCTCTTCATGTAATCCCAAACAGACTTTATGATGTTGAGGTCAGGGCTGCGGAGGCCAATCCATCACTTCCTTGTTCTTTTTTACACTAAAGATAGATCCTAATAACATTAGCTGTAAGTTTGGGGTTGTTAGCCTGCTGCAAAATAAATTTGGAGCCAATCACACACCTCCTTGATGGTTTGGAATGATGGATAAGTATCTGAATGTATTTCTCAGCATTGAGGACACCATTGGCCCTGACCAAATCTCAAATTCCAATTCTGTTTGCACAAATGCAGCACCATACTTACAAGGAACCTCCACCATGCTTCACTGTTGCCTGCAGACATTCCTTATTGTACTGCTCTCCAGCCCTTCGACAAACAAACTGCCTCCTGCTACAGCCAAATATTTCAAATTTTGACTCATCAGTCCAGAGCACCTGCTGCCATTTTTCTGCACCCCAGTTCCTATGTTTTTGTGTATAGTTGAGTTGCTTAGCCTTGTTTCCATGTCGGAGGTTTGACTTTTTGGCCGCACCTCTGGCCAGACTTCATTGGGAAATAGATGGGTGTACCTGAGTCCCACTGGCTTTCACCAGGTCTGTGCTGATGGCACTGCTGGGCATCTTCCAATGTCGAAGGGAAGTAAGCATGTTGTCTCTCGCTGCCTGCTGCATTACGTTTCCTTGGCCAACCACTGTGTCTGCAGTCCTCCACATTGCCTGCTTCTTTGTGCATCTTCGAAAAAGCTTCATTGGCACATTTTGAAACCTCAGCCTGCTTTGAAACCTTTGCCTTGGAGACACCTTGCTGATGCAGTATAACTACCTTGGTCTTGTTGCTGTGCTCAGTCTTGCCATGGTATATGACCTGTGACATGACTTCCACAGCCTCACCTTAGTAGCAGAGTTTGGCGATTCCTCATCCAGTTTTAAGCCTGCTACACAGCTGTTGCTGTTTCAGTTAATGACTATGTTTCAACCTACATATGAAATTGATGATCATTAGCACCTGCTTGGTATAATTGGTTAATCACACACCTGACTCTAATCCTACAAAATCCCTGACTTTGTGCAAGTGAAAGAATCGATGCTGGTTTGAAGCCAAAGGGTAGTCACACCAAATATTGATTTGATTTAGATTTTTCTTCTGTTCGCTCACGTAGCAATTTGTAAAATGATTAAAACAAACAATTAATATATATATAGTTTTAAAGCATTCTTACTTTACAGAATTTCTTCACACCTGAGCTTTTGAGCAAGTCACAACTCCATGTTCACAAATTCACAAAATAAAAAAATTAAGCTGATCTAATCACTTAATCCTGTCTAATATAAGCTTACGAAACATGCATGTCTGAGAAGACAGCTGTAGCAGTTCACTAAGGGAAAGTGGTCCAAAATAACTGTTCGTGAGTAGGTAAGCAAGAAAATGGAATAAAAAAAAAATCAGAGATGATGGTAGGAGATATGTGACTTGGAGGGGTCATGTGCTGGCATTACCTTATTCATTGCCTGGGAGGAAGGTGGAGCTGTGAATTATGATGAAAAGGGCAATTGTGGTAGTAAGGTGTAATGATTGTGGAAGGAATGCATGGTGGGGAAAGTGGTGGGTGTAGCTATAAAGTGCTGGTGACTTGTAGGTAGCCCTAATGTGAATGGTTGTGTGGTATGGTTTGGATAGGGCATGGGTCTTCAAACTATGGCCCTTCAGTTGTTCAGGAACTACAATTCCCATCATGCCTAGTCATGTCTGTGAATGTCAGAGTTTTACAATGCCTCATGGGATGTGTAGTTCCGCAACAGCTGGAGGGCCATAGTTTGAAGATCCCCGGGATAAGGGATAGATGGACAAGATGGGAGGGGTTAAAATAAAAGGTGAAAGGATGGGGAAAAGGTGCAAGAAAGGAGTGCTGGTGTTGTGTTGCTGGGATGTTTGCTGAAGATGGGTGGGGTCTGGGGCATATGGACCTGGAAGTAGTGATGATGCAGGAGTGAATGAAAGGGGAAGAATGGAATGTATTGTTGACGAAAGAGGAGAAATTAAAAGGGAAATGTATCAAATCACCCCGGACCACATTCCTACCTGGCATCTCTGATGTGCACATAATACCTAACACGTGGTTGATGTTTTGGCTGGTTGTTTTCCCTCTTACTGGCCTTCTGGTTGCCCTGGTTTTAAAGCAGCAAGGCCCAGGAAAGGTAGAGTCTCCTCCTCGGGTAAAAGTGTCACACAAGAAAACCTGCTGGTTGTGCATTGGTTTTCCAACTCCTGCTCATCTTTGGCCAAGTTACTCTTGCCTATGTTACCAAAACCTTGGATGATCAGAAATGCTAGCTTACCTCCTAATTTCCATCACTGGTCAGAGGAAGTTCCCTTGCGTGCACATATATCATATATAACTATATCAGCGCAACAGCCACCGATCTGCTGTGCATCTCCTGGAGCTGCTTCCAATAGCACACATAGCTGTCCTTCAGGCTATTCTATTTTGCCTTGAAGCTGTGCCCTGCAAAACATAAAAAAAACAGGGATAATTGTCATTTTTCTTTTATTGTTAGGTACCTAGCAACCTTTCAATAAGCCAAATTAAAATTTTGAGGCTGACTCTCTTCCCTTTATATTTTCTTCTTTCACTCAATAAATGATAGTAAATACTGATAAATGTAGTTATTTTTTTTATTTAAATTGATGTAAAAATAACAACCTATTGATAGGATTACTTATAGCATCAATAACTAAAGTAAATTATCAGAGAGATCAATGTCTAACTAGATTATTCCTAGGATTTTTTAAAAGCATACCTAACAAATGGTTCCTACAGACATATAGAAAAATACCTTTGCTGTCTTCCTTTGGTAATCTAAATATCTTCTTCATCGAAAACTCCTCTCTTAATTTATTTCAAGGCCCTCTGCCGCTTGCCACAGTTCTTGCAATTCTGCAAGTCGTAGAGGTTGTTGTGATCCCTCATGAGGTGGATAAGTTGTTCTACATTATGCATAGAGAGTGCCAAATTCTCCATTTTGTTGAGATTGGTGAGGTTGCTAGGATGTGCACATCCCTGGACACCTGGGCAAATATATCACACATTTTAGGTGCTCCTATAGAAGGTTAAAAAAATACATGGGCATGGTTTATCATCGGTACCCAAGGCTTAGTGGAAGAATGACAGAGGCACCTCCATGACCCAATGGAGTCAATGACCCAATGGAGTCACAGAACTCTGGAATGCAGCTGAGCCGCAACATCCCTGTGCTGTTTCGGACCCAGCAGAGGAAGACCCACATGGCATCACAGGCCTCAGCATTGGTCTCACCTACTAGTTCCTCCCCCTTGAACTCTTTTCCCACTACAGGAGAGATTTCTGTACCAAACCTGGATCAACCCCTGCTCCTTAGTGATTTGCAATCAATGACCTTGGACATCAAAAACACGCTATCGGCAGTCATTTCCGATCTGTGGATGGATATCAAACATATGGCCACGAGGCTACAGGTGGTAGTACAGTCAGCTGCAGATCAGGTAGTACCTCTCCAACAAGTACAAACGGTCACTAAAGCCATTTCAAGTGGATAAAAAGCAACCATTTATGGACTTTTTTCCAGATATTTGGACTCTTTAGGCACATGGTTATCACTGGAAGTGGTGGTGTAGTGTCTAAATGTTATATGAAGTGATAGAGTGCTGCTAGAGTAAGCCTTCCCAGATAGCAAGGGTAACTGGTCACAAATTTGTGGCACTGTTGAATTGTAAGTCTGTTAACTTGCTGCACATTTTCACTGGCAAGTTGTACACTCGCAGAGCACTTGAAGCACAAGTTCTAGTTGACACCTTTCAATTTGTAGAAAATTTGCATGGCAAGTCTCTAGCAAGAGCAAAGTTACAGTGATAAGTCTACACCAAGCATTCTACAAGTCTACAGCATGAAAATGCAGCCACAGTGACCCCTGTAGTGGGATGACTATTGCACAACATAACCGAACCAGAACTTGCAGCAGACTTGCAGAATATTTGCAAAGAAAGTTGATCTGGAGTCATGCAATGTGGGCTTGGTGCAATTTGCAACACATTGTGAAGCCTGGCAAGTCTAGCAATAGCTTTGCAAGTCATTTTCAAACTTTCAGCACAATTGTTTGCTATCTGGGTTGATATTGATGTACAATTTTGTCTTCCAGTTGCTGTTGAGATTGAAACAGGGGTTCCAAGCTCGGGGGACAGCTGGTTGATGATTAGGACCCGTGTATTTTACAGCTCAATGGGTTATTTGCGATATTAAGCTTCCCAGGCTAGGATTATTCTTCACTCTGTGGCAGTGGCTACTCTTAACTGCCTACAGCACACTGCAGTCCCCTAGGCTTGGATGACCCTGGCTATAATATGCCCTCCTCCCTCCTAAACCGTTGCCATGAGTGGGTAGAGAATGTTTCCTAAGGTTCCTTTCCTTTGTAACCTCTTCATCCAGATGCATTTTTCTTTGGGCTATGTCTGTTGTTACTAATGCCATCTCTGATGTGTGCATACTTGACGGTGCTGCATGATCCCATCCTCCACAAGCTCCCACAAAACATAATTTTGCCAGGTTTACCTTATGGCATAGATTAGGTTGTCTGCCTCTGAGCATTTATTGAGTTTTTCTTTTTGCCTGCCTGTGGTAGGATTTATATGGTGGACCCCTCTACCCTAACCTTTTAATCTGGTACCAAGATGCTGTCTACATAGCCCCACCTATAGGGGTTTGGTGCTTTGTATCCTATTTCATTTAATCCCACTTATGTTTGGATGGCATGAGGACTTTGTTTTACCTGACTGTTCTTCTGTTATGGTGGCTTTCTGTGTACAGGTCTGTATTTTCTGGTGCTTCCCTTTAAGCTATTTTTATAGCCATGTGGTGCCGGGTAATCCTGGACTATATCTCCCTAGTTCAGCTGACTTTACTGGGTTCGCTGACTCTAACCTGGGTTCTAGTATTCCCCCCTCCTCCAAAGGTTTCCCCTTTAGGTGACCTAGTAGATCTACGTTAACCTTCGGCTTTTCTTTAACTCTCAACAAGGGGCCTCTCAGGGTTCCCCCTCCGTCCTTCATTCCAGCCCCTCTTTTTGTTTTGCTCCCAGCCTCTTCCTTCTACCTTACTTGATGGTGCAGCGGATTCAAGGACTTTACCTTCTTCTCTATTCCTCATCAAAGACACTCCCGGCAGGATTATTTGTCATATCAAACAGACTTTTCTGTGAAACATGACCATCAAGAAAATGTTCCTCCCCGATCACCATCTGATAACCCTAACCTTGGCCTTTCCTGAAAAAGAGGTTTGCACCAAATCTGGAGATTTGACTCCTTTCTTTTGAGAAACCTCAGTAACCTTACCTTTCTTTAGTGAACAAATATTTCAAGACCAATGAGTCCCCTGATGTGTCCCCACTTATCCAATGGGAGCCGCACAAGTGTATAGCGATGGGGGGCCTTTCTGACGCTGGCTCGGCAGCGTAAACGAGAACTCCACACAACCATTGTTACACTAACTAACCGTATAGCTGAGCTGGAATTACAACATAATTGATCCTGTGCCCAAAGCACCTTAAATTATATTGTTCCAAACCAGAGCAAAGCTAGTTGAAGAGCTGGGTAAAAGAACCAATCATAATTTTAGTTTTCCCTGCAACCTTTCTTATGAATGTGGAAATAAAAGGGCTTGGTTATTGGTGAAAGCACTGCAGAAAATGAAGTGCTTTACAGCTTTTCGTCATATATGGGCGTCGTCCACTCCAAAAATTAGGCGATAGCAGTCCAATTTATGGCTTACTACAGTGAACCTTATGGTTTGGATGTCCAGTAAGGCAATGCCCCCCCATCGAGACAACTTGATCAGGGAGTTCTTAGCTCATTACAGTCCAGCTCCAATCCCTCTAGAGAAGGTGTGGGAATACAGTGTTAAGGTATTTTTGTGCAGCAACTACATTAGCCAGTAGATGGCAGTGTTTATAAGTTTTTAGCTGCTCTATGGTAAACTCTGTGTCTTTTCTCTGTATAATAAAGTTTCCTCTTTCCTGTCTGCAGTTAAACAGCAAAGCCCATGTGGAATGTGCACTGTCTGTTCTGTCTATATACAGAAGAATTTTCTAACAGACTATGGGCCCAGGCATAGCCCAGAAAAAGCTGAGAACCCAGTCATAGCCAGCTACAGCAGATAAGAGTAAGATACCGCAAAAGAAAAAAGAAAATTGCCAGTGACACAGCTGCAACAAAGTGTTGCAAATGTGACAATCCAGAACTACCAGTTTTGGAAATTGAAGATATAAATGCTGCTAATATAAGAACAGGTACATGAAAATGTATATATGAAGTCAAGCCATAACACCTTTCAGACGAATGGAGAAAGAAAGACCAAAAAGATCATGAAAGAGCTAATCTCAGCAATACACTATATTTGATTAGAAAGCCATACCCGGGGCGGATTAATGCACAGGCTGGTCTAGGCTGCAGCCTAGAGCCCCACGTGTGCAAGGGCCCCATGATATTTTTATTCATTTATATATATTTATGTATATGTAGCCATACTACCAAACCAAGTTGATGATATGCCGATCATGATATGCAGGTATACATAAGGCACACCTTGGAAATAGTTGAACACCTGAGAGGTATAGGAGAATAAATTAAACGATTTTCATGTAGCACTATTACTCAGTGGCTTATCAGAAAGTTATGAAACGCTTGTCACAGCACAGAAAGCATTAATAGTGACGGTGCTTCTGTTGCAGAGTCTGCTTTAAAGACAACAAATACGAATAAAAACAGTAACATGCAACAAAAACCATGTGAATGTTTTGTGTGCAAAAAAAAAAGGTCATTTAAAAGTAGATTGCAGAATCTGGAATATGCAAAAACAAAATAAACTCGAATGGACAAAAGTGTGAAGGAAGAAACCGATTTTGCTTCCGATAATGAATATGTTTTTTTAATCCAAAAGTTGCACCTCGTATTTGCAGGCATGGTGTGTTCAGGAGCTACAAGTCACATGACAAATAACAGAAATTTCTTTATTCACCCTGACCAGAATAAAACATAAAAAATCACCACAGCTATTGAGCAAATAATGGAATCAGAAGGAATAGGAGACAGTTTTCTTACTGTCCTATTTCCCAGAGTGTCACCAGAAAGATACCTGTGAAAAATGTCTCCTATCCCTGCTCTTGAAACTAATCTTTTGTCAGTGAAGAAGCTCACAAAACATGACAATTTTGCCATCACAAAAGGTGATATCTTACTTGCAAAGGCTAAAATTACATATGTACTGTATCAGCTGAACTGCAATGAGGTGGTTATACTGCCAAGGAGGAAAACCATTCAAACTGCAATCACACATGGCACAGATGACTTGGGCACAGAAGTTCTGACATTATAAAGAAATTACCTGAGAATGACTATGCAAGTGGAATAAAAATGAGTCCATGTGATCAAACAATGAAATGCACCAGCTGTATAAAAAAACCTTTCCAAAGCAGAGTAACAGCAGAGCTAAGAAACATCTGGACTTAATTCATTCAGATCTTTGCAGTCTAATGGAAAAATTGACTCTGGGAAAGAAGAGGTGTTTTCTCACTTTTATAGATGATTACCGGGTATACTACACTACATCTGTTACAGAACAAAAGTGAAGTGCCAGAGAAACTTGAACAGTATTTGACTCAAGTGAGCAACAAATCTGGCAAAATGCCAAGTGTATTGCACACA
Organism: Aquarana catesbeiana; assembly: GCF_042186555.1. Taxonomy (NCBI): domain Eukaryota; kingdom Metazoa; phylum Chordata; class Amphibia; order Anura; family Ranidae; genus Aquarana; species Aquarana catesbeiana. Next base: position 96,233,990 of record NC_133332.1, read on the forward strand.
GACAATGGAACTGAATATACAAGTGATAACACACAGGCGATTCACAGAAAGCATGGCATAATATTTCAAACCACTGTACTATGCAACCCAGAACTGATGAAAGAATGAACCGTATTCTATGTGAGAGTGGAAGTACCATGCTGTTTGATGCAGATATGCCAACCACATACTGGAGGGAGGCAATTATGACCGCATGCTATATCTCCAAAATTGACTACCAGGAAAATCAACTGAGAAAACTCCATATGAACTGTGGAATGGAAAAGCCCAAAACCATCCATCTAAAAAAAATTTGAAGCGAAGCCTATGTGCACATCCCAAATAAAAAATGGACAAAATGGGATGCTTACGCAAAGGAAGGTGTACTTGTGGGGTACACTGAATCTCAAAAGAGATACAGAATTTTACACCAAGACACATATAATGTAACCATCAGTAGAAGTGTAATTGTCAATAAGACTTCAGTGTGTTCAAAATTTCATGAAACAACACAAATACTTCAAACTGAGGGAAATTCCACATCAGTGTCACATGAAGATAAGCAACAAAGTGACACAAAAATAGAAATTAACGCAGACAATCCAAACAACGTAAAAGAAAAAAACAGGCCAGAAGAGGCTTCAGGAAATCTACCAGAAGCAATAAAGGCATCCCAGCCAAACGTCTGCCCTATGTTGCTTGCGTAGCATTAAAACCAGAGCCAGATTCATGGGATGAGATGCAAAGACTTCAAACCTATGAGAAACAAAAGTGGATCAGAGCTGCTGTTGAAGATTGCTGATGTTTTGATAAAACCTCTTGCAAGAAACAGATTTATAAAATCGAGATCCGAAATGGGATTAATATAAGGAGTAGTTGTTAAATGGGGTATTGGAATACATTGTTTGTGTATTTTTGTGCAACAACTACATTAGCCAGTAGATGAAAGGGCTTATAATTTGTAGCTGTTCTATGATAAATTCTATATCTTTTCTCTGTAAAATAAAGTTTCCTGTTTCTTCACTGCAATTAAGTAGCAATGCCCATGTGGACTGTGCACTGTTTGTCTGTTCTATAAGGAATACAGAATTTCTAACAGAAGGCTCGAACATTGCTCCCATTGCTTTGGAGGAATTTACCCTAGTGCTGAAGCAGATGAAACCAGAGAAATGTCTGGGAAAATGGGTTTCTGGTCCACTATGTATAAATGTATGCAAGATCTGCTGCCCCCATGTTTTCTGAAGGCATTCAATAATGTAGCCAAATCCAAACATTCCTCAGATAGATTGCTATTGGTTTAGATTTCCATCATACCAAAAGATGGCATGGACCCAGCCTTGGTCCCAAACTACCACCCTGTGTCTGTCTTTAATGTAGCTGTAAAGATTTTTGCTAAGATTTTGACAAACCGTCTAACCCCGTTTCTCCAATCATAGATTTATTTGGACCATGTGGTATTGAACACCAGCCAGGAGGCCAGGGATATTATGGTTAAAGCCATTAACCTACATTATTGGCTCACGTCCAGTCACAAGCCAGGGTTTTTATTATCACTTGAAGCTAAGAAGGCATTCGATAGAAGGGCCTGGGACTACATGTTGGCTGTACTACATGCATTGGGACTTTGTCCTAAAATGTGTAATTTCATTCTATTGCTAATACCCAAGCAAGGGTCAGAGTTAGACATGTGCAATTTGTTTAGTTCCGAATTTGTTTTTCAACAAAATTCGACAAATTTGTTCATTCGGAAATATTCAAATTAACAAAAACCCGTTTAACAAATTTTTCCGAAATTCAAAAATCCTAAAATGAGAAAATTTGGAAATTAGAAAATTAGAAAATATGAAAATCGAAAATTCGGAAATTCAAAGATTCGGGAATTTGGAAATTAGATAATCCGAAAATAAGAGCGAAAATTCTAAATGAAAATACAAACATAAGAACTAAAATCCGAAAAATAGAAAACCGAAAAATCAAAAACGAAAATACAAAAATAAGAACTAAAATCCAAAAAATAGAAAACCGAAAAATCGAAAATAATATAAAATAATAATAATAACTAATTAAAACTAACTATTACTAACTGTTAAATTATGGGTATTGGAATTTCCTTTCAAATTTGGCTGTTAGTGAACGTAAGGAATACAAATTTATCCAAACTTACGAATTATCCAAAATAACGAATGCCGCATATAAACAAATGGAATGTAACTAATTAATAATAATAAATAATAATATTAATAATAATAATACAAATATTTTATTATTATTATTTATTATTAATTCATTATGTTCCATTGTTATTTTGGATAATATGTAACATCGGATAAATTCGTATTTGTTAGGTTCACTAACAGTCAAATTTGAAAGGAAATTCCAATACCTAAAATTTAATGGTTCATTATTATTAGTTTGTTAGTTATTATTTTGAATTTCCGAATTACCGTATTTTCGGATTTTAGAATTTATGAATTAATTCACAATAACGAATTTCGATCATAACAAATGACCCAAAAAACTAAAAAAAAAAAAAAAAAAGTGAATGAAACAAAAGCAAACACATTTTTTGGCAGTGCACATGTCTAGTCAGAGCCAACTGCCAATTATCGAATGCCTTCACCATCAGAAATGGGACCAGGCAAGGATGCCCCTTGTCCATGGTAATCTATGTCCTGACTTTAGAACCCTATTTGAGGCACCTACAAGCCAACACAAATACCAGAGGCATATCTATTGGAAATACGGGATTAAAAGTGGCAGTTTTGCAGACGATATGTTGCTTTTTCTTACAGAAACTACACACCTCCCTTCATAATCTTTTACAAGATTTGGAGAACTTCCAAGAGGTCTCTAATCTCAAAATCAGCTATTCATAATGGCAAACCCTAAATTTGTCTCTCCCTTAGGATAAATAGACATAAATGGATTCTGGACAGCCGCACTCAAGCTATGAGTAAGCACTGACGCCAGTGCGAAACGTCAGCTCGTTTTTGTCTGCTGTGATTTTTTGAATTTTGATGTGTATTCTTCAATAAACAAGGCTATTCTTTGAGTGCGGTTGTCCAGAATCCATTCATGTCTATTTGTGATCAGCATTAAGCCAGTACCTGTGACCTCCAATACCGAGATTGTTCTTCCTTTTGACCTATTTAAAGTTCCTAGAGTGGTGTTCATTTCTCCCTGCATTCAATTTCTGGTCTCTCCCTTAGGATGTTGTAGACTTGTCGGTCGGTCGGTCCAAATTCCCATTTCTTTGGAAATCTGATGCAAACAGTTACAGTGAGGGAAAAAAGTATTTGATCCCCTGCTGATTTTGATTGTTTGCCCACAAAGAAATGATCAGTCTATAATTTTAATGGTAGGTTTATTTTAACAGTGAGAGACAGAATAACAACAAAAATATCCAGAAAAACACATTTCAAAAAAGTTATACATTGATTTGCATTTTAATGAGTGAAAAAAGTATTTGACCCCTTCGCAAAACATGACTTAGTATTTGGTGGCAAAACTCTTGTTGGCAATCACAGAGGTCAGATGTTTCTTGTAGTTGGCCACCAGGGTTTACACACACCTCAGGAGGAATTTTGTCCCACTTCTCTTTGCAGATCCCCTCCAAGTCATTAAGGTTTCGAGGCTGACGTTTGGTAATTCGAACCTTCAGCTCAATCCACATATTTTCTATAGGATTAAGGTCTGGAGACTGGCTAGGCCACTCCAGGACTTTAATGTACTTCTTCTTGAGCCACTCCTTTGTTGCCTTGTGTCACGAACACGTACTTACCGAGGCCGAGATGCCGAGAGCGGCTCGCCCTTACGACCACGCGCACCCAGACCCCCGAAATGGGTACAGGAGGCTGGGGGCACGCGGAGGCACGGGCTTCCGGACGGATAGCAGGTTCAGAGGCTGGAAGCGGGTGCCCCGGGATCCAGGGGGAGCAAGGCTGCAAACACAAGCAGAAGTTAGGGAATAGGCAGGTATAGTCAGGATAGTCCAGCAGAGAAGTGGTTAAACAGGCCAGGGGTTTGGTACACAGATCAGGCAGGTATCTGATAGGATTGTCCAGCAGAGTGGTGGTTAAACAAGCCAGGGGTCGGTACACAGATCAGGCAGAATATCAAGGGCAATTCCAGGAGAGTAGTGGTTAATCAGGCAGCAAGAGGTTCGGTACACAGATCAGGCAAAGTACTTAGGGACAATCCAGGAGAGTAGTGGTTAATCAGGCAGCAAGAGGTTCGGTACACAGATCAGGCAAAGTACTTAGGGACAATCCAGGAGAGTAGTGGTTAATCAGGCAGCAAGAGGTTCGGTACACAGATCAGGCAAAGTACTTAGGAACACAGGCTCAAGGAACAGGGGAGAGCTGACGACAAACCAGCAACCCGACTGGGTGCTGGAGCCGTCAGATATAGCCCCCCGTGCCCGGCGAGCGCGTCAGTGTGACGCGCTACCGGGCACCCGCACGGGCTACGGCGCGCACACGGGGACCGCCGTGCACCCGCGCGCGCCGCACCATCAGGCCGCGGACGGGTGTGCGGCGAAGCGCTCGTCCCGGGCGCATGCGCACCGGAGCCCGGCGAGCGGAGACGCTCCCTGGCTCCTGACAGTGCCCCCCTCCTAAGGGCGGACACTGGACGCCAAGGCTGGCCATTAGTTCTGGATGATCTTGATGAAATGCTCGAATTAACTGTGGAGCGTGTAGATTCCTGGCGGGCTCCCAGGAATTATCTTCGGGGGGGTACCCCTTCCATTGAATCAGGTACTGTAACTGTCTGCCCCTCTTCCTGCAACCAAGAATGGATTCCACCTCGAATTCATTCTCGCCATCGATTCTGACTGGCGGAGGAGGAGGTTCTTTTCTTCCTGGAAAAGGGCTGGGCACCACAGGCTTCAATAGTGACACATGAAAAACGGGGTGAATCCGGTATGTTTTGGGAAGTGTCAATTCCACCGCCACAGGGTTGATAATCCTCCTGACTTGAAAAGGCCCAATGAACTTAGGCCCGAGCTTTCGGGATGGTAGTGGTAATTTCAGATTGATGGTGGACAGCCAGACCTCGTCTCCTACGTCAAATTTTGGGTTTGCCTTTCTGCCCCGGTCGTACTGTTTCTTATAGTCCTCCTGGGTCTTGCGTAATGTATCTTGAATTCTTTGAAAATTGGACTGTAACGAGATTATCCTATCCTGGACTGCAGGAACTGCCGTTTCGGGAATGTTGTTAGCGAAGGATGTGGGATGAAACCCACAATTGGTCCAGAAAGGAGTCTGGTTGGTGGAGGCATGGATAGAGTTATTGTACGCAAATTCAGCGTAGGAGAGGAGGCTCGCCCAATCATCCTGAGAACCCGAGCAAAAGCATCGGAGGTACTGCTCTAGCGTCTGGTTGGTCCTCTCTGTCTGACCATTGCTCTGAGGATGATAAGCTGAAGAAAGACAAATGTTGATACCCAAAGCCTTGCATAGTTCCCTCCAGAATCTGGACGTGAACTGAACGCCTCTGTCTGACACGATGCTCCTTGGTATTCCATGGAGCCTAACGATCTCCTTTAGAAAGATGTTGGCCGTGTCTACGGCAGAGGGAGTACCCCTCATGGGCAGAAAGTGGGCCATTTTGGAAAGGCGGTCGACAACAACTAGGATGGTGGAGAAACTCTCTGAGCTGGGTAGGTCAACGATGAAATCCATGGACACGTCAGCCCATGGTCGTTCCGGAATGGGCAAAGGTCTGAGCAAACCCCAGGATTTGGTGTTCTGGCCCTTGTTTCTCTGGCATAGGGGACAGGACGCCACATATTCCCTACAGTCCCTTCTCCATCCTGGCCACCAAAAAGAACGAGAAAGGAGTTCAGCCGTTTTCTTGTTCCCGAAATGTCCTGCCATCTTGTGATCATGACACATCTGAAGGGCTAGGGACCGAGTCACTTGTGGTACAAATATTTTTCCTTTAATCCAGAAAAGGTCTTCATATTTTTTCAGGGAATGCACAGCTGGTTCCGTACATGTGCCTGATGAAGATTTGATGGAGGATATTAAGTCTGCTTGAGTTAGTCCAAGAAAATTTTGAGGAGAGAGGATCGTGCTGGGTGTGGGTATTTGGGAGTCTGCGGAAAACATTCGTGAAAGGGCATCAGCCTTCCCGTTCTTTGCCCCAGGTCTGTATGCAATATGGAAATTAAAACGAGAGAAGAACAGGGCCCAACGGGCTTGGCGGGGTTTTAACCGTCTTGCTGTTCTGAGGTACTCGAGGTTTTTGTGATCCGTAAAGATCATCACCGGATGAATTGCCCCCTCCAGCAGATACCTCCATTCCTCCAAAGCAAACTTTATAGCCAACAGCTCTCTGTCACCCACGTCGTAATTGAGTTCCGGTGGGCTAAGTTTCCGAGAAGCGAAAGCTACTGGATGCAGGATGGCCTTTGGTCCCTGTCTCTGGGAAAGAATTGCTCCGGTTGCGATTTCTGATGCATCTACCTCCAGTACGAAGGGTTGAGTCGGGTCAGGATGGCAAAGGATTGGAGCAGAACTGAATAGTTCTTTTAACTTAAGGAAAGCCTCTTGAGCGGCTGCGGACCACTGGAACGAATGATGCTGCCGAGTCAGTTGGGTAATAGGTGCCACAATGGCAGAGAATCCCACGATAAATTTCCGATAGAAATTGGCAAATCCTATGAACCTCTGTACTGCTTTTTTATTTGATGGAGCTGGCCACTCCTGAATTGCCTGAATCTTCTGGGGGTCCATTGCAACCCCATTGGTGGAGAGTATGAATCCCAAGAATTGTATGGTTGATCTCTCAAACTCACACTTTTCGGCTTTTAGGTATAGCTTGTGTTGCAGAAGAATAGCAAGAACTGTTTTAACGTGCCTCCTGTGCATCTCTAGCGTAGGGGAGAAGATGAGGATGTCGTCCAGATACACCACCAGGAAGTCATCTAGGTATTGTCGGAAGATGTCATTCACTAGATGTTGGAAGGTGGCTGGAGCATTGCAGAGGCCGAATGGCATCACTAAATATTCGAAGTGACCGAATCTGGATCTAAAGGCCGTCTTCCATTCGTCTCCAGCCCTGATCCTGACGAGGTTGTAGGCCCCCCGAAGGTCAAGTTTGGAGAACACCTTGGCCGATCGAAACCTTTGGAATAGCTCAGGAATGAGCGGCAACGGGTACCGGTTCTTAATTGTGATGTTGTTGAGTTGTCGATAATCTACGCAGGGTCTTAGGGTACCATCTTTTTTTCCCACGAAAAAGATACCTGCTCCAGCGGGTGAGGATGAAGGGCGGATGAAACCTTTCTCAAGATTTTCATCTATGTACTGCTTTAGAACTTCCAGTTCGGTTTCAGAAAGGGGAAATATCCGGCCAAATGGAATCTCGGAACCAGGAAGAAGATCAATTGGACAGTCGTAGGCCCTGTGAGGTGGTAGGCGGTCAGCCATTTGTTTACTGAAAACCTCTTGAAACTCGAGATACTCAGAGGGGACGTGTTGGAGGTTGTTTGGCGGTACCGCCATTGTGGCACAAACTTTGGAATCCGGAAGCAGGCAGTGTTGGGAGCAATACTGAGAAGAGAATGATACTGACTTGGTGCTCCATTTGATTAGCGGATCGTGGGCTTGCAACCATGGTAGGCCAAGTATGATGGGGAAGATTGGTGAGCGAATTAGGTCAAGCCGTAAGAACTCCCGGTGGCCGGAGTCTGTGACGACTGAAATAGGTTGGGTCTCCTGGGTGATGGGACCCGAGCAAGGAAGGGATCCGTCGGCCAGGTGTATTTGTAGATCCTGCTCTTTGGTCTGTAGAGGGATCTTCAATCTGTGTGCCAAGGCGGAGTCAATGAAACAGCTGCAGGCCCCGGAATCAACGATGGCCTGCAGGCGAGTCTCCTTTTCCGGAAGCTGCAGAGAAACAAACATCACATAAGCCTTGGGGATGTTATGGTTAGGAAAGTTCAATATGTTTGACTGAGGGAACTTACTGGGCCTGATCGGACAGCTGCGCAGGAAGTGCCCGGTTCCTCCGCAGTAGAGGCAAAGGTTAGACTGCCGCCTGCGCTGCTTCTCCTCGGAGGTCAATGGACCTCGGACCAAACCGAGCTGCATTGGTTCGACTTCAGGGACCGATGCAGTGGTAACTGAAGGTGAAGTTTGGGGTACTGTAGAGTGAGGTCGTGGTGACGCCCAGGCAGGGCGAGGCTGCTGAAACCGTTCTGAGCGCCGCTCCCGAAGGCGCCGATCGAGTTTTGTAGCTGCTTGAATGAGTTCCTCTAAGGAAGCAGGGGTCTCCATCCTAGCTAACTCATCTTTGAGTAATTCAGATAGGCCTTGGCGGTACTGGTAACGTAAGGCCGGCTCATTCCAGTTGGTGTCGGCCGCCCACTTACGGAACTCTACTGTATAGTCCTCAATAGGTCTTCTTCCTTGGGACAAATGGTGCAAGATAGCTTCGGCGGTGGCCATGCGTTGCGGATCATCGTAGAGCTGGGTCATGCTCTCAAAGAATGCCTCGATAGTGTTCAGGGCAGGGCTGCTCTGTTCCATCAGGCTGTGGGCCCAAGCCTGGGGTTCCTCGGAAAGCAGGGAAATGACAAACCCCACCTTGACGATCTCTGAAGAGAAGGTTCTTGGCTGTAGGGCGAAGTAGAGGGAACATGCGTTTTTAAAAGCCCTAAACTTCTTGCGATCTCCCGAGAACCGTTCAGGTGTAGGGACCCTGGGCTCAGGAAGGGCCATGACCACAGTGGGGTTGGCCGAAGCTTGGGGAAGCGAACCCCCACTGCTGGATGCAGGAGCTGCGGCTGCGGAGGGTAGTAACCCGGTGATCTGCTGCAGACGGTTATCAATTTGTGTATAACCTTCTTGTAGCTTCTGTACGGAGTCCGCCAGGGTAGACACTTGCTGGCACAGGATCTCCAGAGGAGAGCGCGCTCTGTCGGCCTCAGACATCTGGCTGGTTTGTACTGTCACGAACACGTACTTACCGAGGCCGAGATGCCGAGAGCGGCTCGCCCTTACGACCACGCGCACCCAGACCCCCGAAATGGGTACAGGAGGCTGGGGGCACGCGGAGGCACGGGCTTCCGGACGGATAGCAGGTTCAGAGGCTGGAAGCGGGTGCCCCGGGATCCAGGGGGAGCAAGGCTGCAAACACAAGCAGAAGTTAGGGAATAGGCAGGTATAGTCAGGATAGTCCAGCAGAGAAGTGGTTAAACAGGCCAGGGGTTTGGTACACAGATCAGGCAGGTATCTGATAGGATTGTCCAGCAGAGTGGTGGTTAAACAAGCCAGGGGTCGGTACACAGATCAGGCAGAATATCAAGGGCAATTCCAGGAGAGTAGTGGTTAATCAGGCAGCAAGAGGTTCGGTACACAGATCAGGCAAAGTACTTAGGGACAATCCAGGAGAGTAGTGGTTAATCAGGCAGCAAGAGGTTCGGTACACAGATCAGGCAAAGTACTTAGGGACAATCCAGGAGAGTAGTGGTTAATCAGGCAGCAAGAGGTTCAGTACACAGATCAGGCAAAGTACTTAGGAACACAGGCTCAAGGAACAGGGGAGAGCTGACGACAAACCAGCAACCCGACTGGGTGCTGGAGCCGTCAGATATAGCCCCCCGTGCCCGGCGAGCGCGTCAGTGTGACGCGCTACCGGGCACCCGCACGGGCTACGGCGCGCACACGGGGACCGCCGTGCACCCGCGCGCGCCGCACCATCAGGCCGCGGACGGGTGTGCGGCGAAGCGCTCGTCCCGTGCGCATGCGCACCGGAGCCCGGCGAGCGGAGACGCTCCCTGGCTCCTGACACCTTGGCTGTGTTTTGGGTCATTGTCATGCTGGAATAAGCATCCACAACCCATTTTCAATGCTCTGGCTGAGGGAAGGAGGTTCTCACCCAAGATTTGACGGTAAATGGCCCCGTCCATCATCCCTTTGATGCAGTGAAGTTGTCCTGTCCCTTTAGCAGAACCCCCCCCCCCAAAGCATAATGTTTCCACCTCCATGTTTTGTTTTTTTTTTTAAGTAAATTACTTTTCTATTAAATTTTATGACATACAAACAAATAACAGCCCGCAAAAAGCGGGAACAACCACTGGATTACAGAGTAAAAACAATCCAGTGTAGAACAATAAAAGGCATAGAAAAGCATCAAAAGAAAAAAGAACCCCCCCCCCAAAACCAAATCCACAACAAGCACAAAAAGGGTAATGACCCAGCCCTGGTGTAGTCTTGCCTAGACAGATATGCCCACCACATTACTCTCCAGCTGGATCCACCTCTATGTTTGACGGTGGGGATGATGTTCTTGGGGTCATAGGCAGCATTCCTTCTCCAAACACGGTGAGTTGAGTTGATGCCAAAGAGCTCGATTTTGGTCTCATCTGACCACAACACTTTCACCCGGTTCTCCTCTGAATCATTTAGATGTTCCTTAGCAAACATCAGAAGGGTCTGTACATGTGCTTTCTTGAGCAGGGGGACTTTGCGTGCACTGCAGGACTTTAGTCCTTCACGGCGTAGTGTGTTACCAATTGTTTTCTTGGTGACTATGGTCCCAGCTGCCTTGAGTTTATTGACAAGATTCTCCCATGTAGTTCTGGGCTGATTCCTCAAAATTTTCATGATCATTGAAACTTCACAAGGTGAGATCTTGCATGAAGCCCCGGACTGAAGGAGATTGACAGTTATTTTGTGTTTCTTCCATTTGCGAATAATTGCACCAACTGTTGTCATCCTCTCACAAAGTTACTTGGCGATAGTCTTGTAGCCCATTCCAGCCTTGTGTAGGTCTACAGTCTTGTCCCTGACATCCTTGGACAGCTCTTTGGTCTTGGTCATGGTGGAGAGATTGGCATCTGATTGATTGATTGCTTCTGTGGACAGGTGTCTTTTATACAGGTAACAAGCTGAGATTAGGAGCACTCCCTTTAGGAAAGTGCTCCTAATCTCAGCTCATTACTTGTATAGAAGACACCTGGGAGACAGAAATCTTGTTGATTGATAGGGAATCAAATACTCATTTCACTTGTTTAAAATGCAAATCAATTAATAACTTTTTTGAAATGCGTTTTTCTGGATATTTTTGTTGTTATTCTGTCTCTCATTGTTAAAATAAACCTACCATTAAAATTATAGACTGATCATTTCTTTGTCAGTGGGCAAACGTACAAAATCAGCAGGGGATCAAATACTTTTTTCCCTCACTCTAGTTAGGGATCCAGTTGCCTTCCAATCTGTCTGAGCTGTTTTTTCTGGACCTGTCCCCTGAACTGCTCAGAATGCAGCTGGACCTTTATGATTGGAATAGACCTCAATTCTCATGGGTGGGGAGGGCGGTAATCCTAAAGATGACTGTTCTTCTGCGACTCCTATATAAGCTTCACACTGACCCAGTTAGGCTTCTTCCTACTTTTTTATCGTTGCTTACAAAGCAATGTGCTTCATTTTTTATGGAAATGGCTGACTCCTAGAATAGGTTGGACACAATTTATCTTGTCCAGATCTAAGGGGGCATAGGTCTTCCAGATATTAGGAAGTATGAATAGGCCTGCCAACTCTCTTGAGTCAGGGATTGGAAATTACAGTTAAAGTTAAAGGGCTGGATGAACCTGGAACAAACTTTTTCAACACTGCCATTGGGCTCTCTCCCTTGATTCAGACAAATTATGTTTCCAAACATCTTACAAGTCATCTGACCTTAGGGCCCACATTGCACAGCTTTCAAGATTGCTACAGAACCACCATGGTGTCATCCTCCCTTAGCCCCCTAACCCCTGTCCACAGAAACATGGCTTTCCCACCAGACATGTATCACTCGTTTTTACAAATGGAATGCTTCCACAACGATGTGCTTGCTGGACACTTTTTCACAAAACTTGAAGTGCTTATTCAGTCCTCACACTCTGAATTGTTCCCTTTTTGGTCATATATGCAAATTAGAAACTTTTTGTCTACCACTGTAGTCCTACCAACCTTTTTTCCGTTCACTTACCGCCTTTAAATCACAATGTAACAGAAACACGCTACAGAGACAACTGGTATAGTCTATTTACAAATTTTAATATAGTTCATACTCAGTGCGGTCAGGCACAGCTTGGGAAAGAGACCTAGAACAGGTTTTATCAGATTATGATAGAACAGCGATTAGCCTTTCTGTGCATAGGAGTTATTTGAATGTCAGCATTCAAGAAAATGGCTATGAAATCATATCTCAGTGTTAAAGAACACCCTCTCTGGTACATAAAATCTCCCCTGTGATTTCTTAGAGAATGATTGATTGGCCTGTAGCCTCCTTATCAAGGAGGTGTGGATGCGCCTTGCGTGAACACACAGTTGTCTCACAGGTGTCTCTATTGGGTTACCTTACACAATTGCATGTGATTGATCAATACAAAGTGCTGGTCGAACCTGCAAGATGAGGGGGAGGGGAGTCCTTGCACTTCCCCTTCTTGTCCTCCACTGAGCCCCCTTTCTGCCTCCCCCTTTTCTTTCTTTTTTTTTCCCTTAAAGACCAGGATAGCTCATCACATGTGTGGTGACCTGCCATGACTTTGGCCCCTGAACTCAGACACCTAACATCCTTGTTCTAAATTGTATATTAGAACACTCCTGTCAGGGCTGGCTCAGCCCTTCCTTCTCTGAGCTGGCCGCTCAGCTGTCGGCTAATTGCCAGCTCTCATCTCTCTCCACAGTTAACCAGCTGTTGTGGATCTGCTCCTCAGTCCCGCCTATTTAAAGATCTCCAGCTCAATTCATTCCTGCCTTCGCCTTGGTCACATCACAGGAAACCATCTCCTGCGTTCCTGTTTAAAGACTGGCTTTGATGACATCCCTTCTGGCTCCTTATCCTGCCTGCTGTTCCTCTACTTGGATCCCTGACTTCTGGCCTGGCTGATTACTCGATCTGGTTACTGAACTCTGGCTTGGCTGATTACTCGATCTTGTTACTGAACTCTGGCTTGACTGACTACCCGATCCGGTTACTGGACTCTGGCTATGCTTTGACTACGCTTACTCTAATTACCTTTTTATTTTTATTAATAAACAAGTGTGATTTTACTGTACTTCTGTCTCGGTCTGGTTCATGGTTTCTGACAGTAGGCGAAGGTCATGAATTCAGAAGATACAGTCAATCCACTTGTTGGTAATATGTTTTCCAGATTGTATGAGCAAGATCACCACATGGATCAGTTTGCCATGGCGTTACAAACGCTCCTGAGTCGCACGGCTCACCTGGCATCCCCCACTGTGGCTACTCTGGTACAACCTGAGTTGCAGGCCGTCCCTGCTGCTGCACCAGTCTCTGTGCAGGCACCCGCCTTGAGTATTACCTCTATAAGAGGTATGTCTGGCTCCGCCCCGCTTCCCCAGCGATTTGGGGGCGATCCAGTTCAATGCAGAGGGTTTCTCAACCAAGTTGAGATATACTTTGAGATGCTGCCCCAGGCGTTTCCCACGGACAGAAGCAAAGTAGGGTTCGTGATATCTTTGCTTTCTGAGAGAGCCTTGGCCTGGGCTAACCCTCTATGGGAGATGCAAAAACTTGTTGTCTTGAGTTACCCAGAGTTTGTGGCCTCCTTTAAAAGGGTATTTGATGTTCCCGCACGCTCCGCTTCTGCTGCAAAGTGCCTCATGTCCATCAAACAGAGTATGAGAACTGTTGCCGACTATGCCATTGAGTTCCGTACTCTGGCAGCAGAGGTTGCTTGGAACAATGAGGCCCTCGTGGCTGCTTTTTCTTATGGTCTCTTGGATTCCATCAAGAATGAGATAGCAGCCCGAGATATACCCACTGAGCTGGAGAGCTTGATCTCATTTGTCATCCTCATTGACTCCAGATTCAGAGAAAGACTTTCTTTTAAGGAGCGCTTGTGGAAGCCTCCTGTACATTTGCCTCTGAGCTTTGCAGTCCTACCCGTGCCTCCCTCACCTCCCATGCCTCCTGGTACCGAATTGGTCAGTGAAGATGAACCCATGCACTTGTGCTTCATGCGTCTCTCTGTTGATGAGAGAGCCTTTAGGAGGAGGTAGAGATTGTGCGTTTATTGTGGCCAGGCAGGTCACTTTTTGAAGTCTTGTCCAACCCGTCCTGGGAACACCCAAACCTTGAGGTCCTGTCATGGACAGACCTTAGGTGGTGTTGTGTCGTCCCCAGTTATCCAGAAACATAAGCCCCTGGTTTAAGTCACCCTTTCTTGGGCTAAGTCGTCTATCGAGATACAGGCTCTAAACGACTCTGGGGCTGCAGGCCTATTGATGCTGCCTTTGTATCAAAACACTCGATTCCACTGCAGCTGCGTGACACTCCACTTGCTATTGAGGCTCTTGACGGGAGACCTCTACAGCCTGCCCATGTGACTCATGAGACGGTTCCATTGTCCATGGCCGTAGGGGCTCTTCACCATGAGATAATCCAATTCCAAGTGATTTCCACTGCTACATTTCCGCTGGTTATTGGTTATCCTTGGTTACAGAGGGACAACCCCTCTTTTGATTGGCTTCGTGCTGAGGTTCTCTCCCGGTCACCACAATGCAGTGAAATATGCTTCCAGAAGGTAGCCAAGGTCCTATGTATCTCTTCACTCTCCTCCCTGCCAGAGGAGCACCGTGATTTTAGCGATGTCTTTGACAAAGGTCAAGACGGTAGTTTGCCTCCACACCGGCCGTATGATTGCGCATTTGTCAGGTCACCTGAGACCAGGTGACAGATGCACTCCGTAGGAGTCGGAAGTGCACCGCTAAGATAGTGGACCCTAGGACTGACTGCTGCGGATAGTACCCAGGGAGTTTCAGGAAGCAGGTCTACTGGATCACTAACACAGATCCCAGTGGGAGCTAGAGCATATATTCCCCAGGACACGCAGTCTAAGAGCCAGCAGGTGTTTACCAGAGCCTCTAGTGGTGAGGATGGACTGCGCTGCAGTCTGGCCCCTAGGGTCTCACAGCTCACGCTCACGGTAGACTACAGGACAAGGAAGCAGCAGGCTGGAACAACAAGGATAATAAAGGAATAAAATGGAAAGTGGTTACTGTGCTAAACTCTAAAAAGTAACGAAAGGTGAGCTGCTTCAAAAAATGTGACAAGCATAAGAATATGGGAAATGCTAAATTGTAGCGCTAAAGAAAAAAAAAAAACAAACAAAATAGTACCACCATATGTGAAATGATGTGAAAATGTCTAAACAATGTGTGTAAATACACCTCAAAAAGTGGCATAATCAAAAAATGTCCTAAAGTGAAAACACACAGTCCGGTAAACAAATGAGGAAGTGCAGTAGATCAGGTACACAGCTCCATCCGTAATCTAAACATCCAATGAAGGGTCATCAAACACTGAACAAGATATGGGTGCGTTTACCGGAACAGGTGGACTCTAGTGACGGCAGCATAGAGTCTATCGAGCAGTGTGCCACAACAGGCAAGTATGGAAAGGGCCTCAAGGGTGAGATCCCCAGGAGAATGGATGGCTTCCGGATCGACCCGAACTCTGGACCATGAAGGCTGGATCTCGATGGGGTGTGCAAAGATGGATTCAAAGTGCAGACATCCACTCGTATCCAGACGGTATGTGGGAAAAAACAATATGCTTCCACATAGTGCAGGTCAAAAAGGGTCCCATCGAGATCCAGCCTTCACGGTCCAGAGTTCGGGTCGATCCGGAAGCCATCCATTCTCCTGGGGATCTCACCCTTGAGGCCATTTCCATACTTGCCCGTTGTGGCACACTGCTCGATAAACTCTATGCTGCCAGCACTAGAGTCCACCTGTTCCGTTAAGCGCACCCATATCTTGTTCAATGTTTGATGACCCTTCATTGGATGTTTAGATTACGGATGGAGCTGTGTCTCTGATCCACTGCACTTCATCATTTCTTTACCGGACTGTGTGTTTTCACTTTAGGACATTTTTTGATTATGCCCCTTTTTGAGGTGTATTTACACACATTGTTTATAGACATTTTCACATCATTTCACATATGGTGGTACTATTTTGTTTGTGTTTTTTTTTTTCTTTGGCGCTACAATTTACCATTTCCCATAGTAAAGGAATAAGGCAGAGGTCAGGGCGACTAGCAGACAGGAACAAGAGAGTACACGCCAAAGGTTCAGGGTCACAGGCAAACAAGGATAGTCAGGGACACGCCAAAAAGTCAGGGTCACGAGCAGACAGGAGTGTCGGGAACACGCCAAGGTTGGTAACAGAGACAAATGAAGAGCACACAGCAAGCAGGAAACAGGAAGCCAGATACACAATGGATACACAATGGATACACAATGGTTGATCAGCACCGCTGGCTTGCAGTGCACAGGTTAATATAGGGTTCCCTGATAGGGCCTGGGGTGGAGCCATGCTTAGAGGAGAGGTTATAAAACAGCCAGTTGAGAGTGGCTGGCCTCAGTGGATGAACACATGAGGGGAGGTAAACTGACAGAGAAAGATTACTACATAACCATGACAGCAATTGACCTTCAACCTGGTGCCACTCCCCCTCGTGGCCGGGTTTACCCTTTGTCGGTCTTAGAGGATAAAGCCATAGAGTAGTATGTTGCAAATGCACTCGGGGTTTCATCCACAAATCCTCGTCTCCTGCTGGTGCTGGTTTCTTCTTTGTGAAGAAAAGGAGCGGTGAACTGAGACCTTGTATTGATTATAGGGGTCTCAATTGTTTCACGTTTAAGAATGCCTACCAGATCCCATTGATTACAGTTATTTGACCACCTCAAGGGAGCAACGGTTTTCCCTAAGCTTGATCTGAGAGGGGCTTACAATCTCGTGAGGATTAAGGAGGGAGACGAGTGGAAAACTGTGTTTAATACCAGAACAGGCCATTATGAGTATCTCGTAATGCCTTTTGGCCTTTGTAACGCCCCGGCAGTTTTCCAGGAATTTATTAACGATGTCCTCCGAGATTTTATGCAGTTATGTGTGGTGGTTTATCTCGAGGATATCCTCATATTTTCCAAGTCCCTGGAGAGTCACCACACAGATGTCTGTCGTGTGCTTCAGAAATTGAGAACAATCTCTATTGTAAACTGGAGAAGTGTGAGTTCCATCGGGAACAGGTTAAATTCCTGGGCTATGTCATTTCCACTGATGGTTTTTCGATGGACCCAGAGAAACTTTCGGCAGTCCTACAGTGGCCTCGACCCATGGGGTTACGTCCTCTGCAACGTTTCCTGGATTTTGCCAACTATTATCGGAAGTTTATTCGTAACTTCTCATCTCTGGTCAAGCCCCTGACCGATATGTCCAGAAAGAACGGTAACCCACAGAGTTGGTCTCCAGGGTCCATTAAGGCCTTTGAAAGTCTCAAGGCTGCCTTTGTTTCTGCTCCTGTGTTTGCACATCCTGATCCTACGTTATCCTTTATCCTTGAGGTTGATGCTTCTGAGACTGGTGTTGGCGCCCTTCTGTCTCAACGTCCTACCTCTGAGAGTGCTATGCATCCTTGTGGCTACTTTTCCAAAAAATTGTCACCTGCCGAGTGCAGTTACGAGATTGGTGACAGAGAGCTGTTGGCAATCACTTTAGCCCTGAAAGAATGAAGACATCTCCTCAAAGGTACCACTGTGCCGGTTCTCAGTTGGAGTTGGTTCCGGTTCCTATGATTCCTCCTGATCGTATTCTGGCTACGGTTCGCACCAGTCTTACTTCTCCTTTGGGTGACAGAATTCTTGCTGCTCAGATCGATGCTCCTCCTAAGAAGAAACCTTGTGACCGCTGCTTTGTCCCAGAGTGTCTCCGTACTGCCGTGCTCCAGACTTGCCATTCTCCCAAGGCAGCTGACCACCTTGGTAAGAATCAACTCGTTTTGGCCATTTCCCAACAATTCTGGTGGCCTAGTCTACATGCTGATGTAACTGCCTTCATACCTGCCTGTTCCGTGTGTGCTCAGAGTAAGACTCCACGACACCTTCCAGTGGGCCTCCTACAACCCATACCCAATGGAGAGAGGTCCTGGACCCACCTGTCTATGGACTTCATTGTGGAGTTGCCCAACTCCCAAGGCAACACAATTATCCTTATGGTGGTTGACCAGTTCTCAAAGATGTGTCATTGTATTCCAATTAAGAAGTTGCCCACTTCTAAGGAACTGGCTTCCATTTTTGCTTGGGAGATCTTTCGCTTACATGAGCTACCCAAGGTGAATGTCTTGGGCAGGGGTAGTGAGTTTGTGTCCCGGTTCTCTCTCCATCCTTTGGTGCACAGCTGGGAATTCAGCTTGCTTTCTCCTCTGTGTATCACCCGCAGTCTAATGGGGCCACAGAACGAGCCAATCAGTCCATGGAGCAATTCCTACGTTGCTATATTTCTGACCATCACAACAACTGGTCAGACCTATTACCTTGGTCAAAGTTTGCTCACAACAGTGCCTTGAATTCTGCTTACCGATTGTCTCCGTTTATGGTGAATTATGGTTTCCAACCTTCCATGTTGCCTGATTTGTTTGTTCCGCAGAGTATTCCTGCGCTAGAGGAGCATCTCCGTGGTCTTCGTTCCACTTGGGCACAAGTCCAGGAGGCTTTACGTCATGCTAATGATAGGTACAGGCTCCATGCTGACCGCAGACGCCTGCCTGCACCTTCCTACCAGGTTGGGGACAGGGTCTGGCTGCCATCTCGCAACCTCTGGCTTCGTATTCCCTCACTGAAGTTCGCACATCGGTTTATTGGGCCTTTCCGTATCCTTCGCAGGATTAACCAAGTGGCTTACGCATTGGACCTTTCTCCTAGCATGCGCATCTCAAATGTGTTTCATGTCTCCTTATTTAAACCGTTGGTCTGCAACTGCTTTACCACCTCGTTGCCACGTCCTCACCCTATACAGTTTGATAACCATGAGGAGTATGAGGTACAATCCACTGTTGACTCCCATAGGTTCAGTGGGAGCATACAGTACCTGGTGCATTGGAAGGGGTACGGTCCGGAGGAACGCTCCTGGGTCTCATCCTCGGACGTACATGCTCTTGCCCTCCTCCGTGATTTCCATAGATGTTTTCCCCTCAAGCCCGGTGGTCCTCCGAGGGGGAGGGGTCATTGAGAAAGGGGGGTACTGTCAGGGCTGGCTCAGCACTTCCTTCTCTGAGCCGGCCACTCAGCTGTCGGATAATTGCCAGCTCTCATCTTTTTCCACAGTTAACCAGCTGTTGTGGATCTGCTCGTCAGTCCCGCTGACTTAAAGATCTCCAGCTCACTTCATTCCTGCCTTTGCCTTGGTCACATCACAAGAAACCATCTCCTGTGTTCCTGTTTAAAGCCTGGCTTTGCTGACATCCCTTCTGGCTCCTTATCCTGCTTGCTGTTCCTCTACTAATGTTTTGGACCGAACCAGAACCGTTCGGTACTTTTGTTTCTGTTCCCCTGGCCAAATTAACCTTCAATGTAAAAGTGTGCACACTTGAAGTAAATTACTGAGACATACACAAGTTCAGTAGATTGATACTTCTCCTTTATTACTTCCTGGACTCGGCCAATATACCGTGAGCCGGATATTTTGTTATCAAGTCAAATATTAAATAAGACAAGCGTATGCGGACCACAAGATATACATATTCATTATTGTGACAAAGTATAAGCATTTAGCTGGGTTATATCCATATAAGGGAATAGCAAACTATCATAGCTAAATAGGGTGTCTTGTTTCCAGTTCTTGAAAACAGGCGCAATCTTCTTTAACTTGTTCTTAACTCTTGCAGTTCTGTTCCACATGAAGGGGGAGGGTAAGCTGGCAGACATCTAATTGAATATGGTTAAGGCTGATAGCAGAGGCTGAAGTAAGCACTTATATCTATATGGTTATATTGGAAATAGGCATTTCACCATAACACTCATAGTCACATCCATTACAGTTCCCCCCTTGAAATGCTTATTTCACAAAACTGTCCCTCACACTGAAAGACCTACACCCAGCCCATCCCCTTTGCAACTCTTTTAAGCCGTATGAAGAGAAAGAGCAGCGACTAGTTCACTACCCCCCTCGATACAGCTGGAGGAGTGCGGCCAGGTGCTATCTGTCCCTATAGCCCTATGGTGTTGCATCTCAGGGGAGGGTGACTGTAACGGACTGTAACACATAATTTTCATTAAGGCGTTACATAGACATCGTCATCATCATCTGATATCTCTTGGTTCATGACTTCTCCACACACCTCCTGATGCAGGGGAGAACGCAGCAGATTATAGCCGCCATTACCAGGATAGCTATTCCTATCTGGGTCAATAATCCCTGCCATCCTCCCTTTATCCAGGTAAAATACTGATCACCAGGGGTTGGTGAGCCCTGAATTCTGTTTTAGTTCTTTGGACAAGTCCTCAAGTTTCTGGATGGCTAAAGTCACTTTACCATTTGGGCCGGTGTTGTCTGAGATGTAAGTACAGCATGTGCTGGTCTCGGGGATCATCTTAACAGCATGTGCTGGTCTCGGGGATCATCTTACATGCCCCCCCTTCTCAGCCAGCGGCATGTCTAAGACCATACTGTTTTGGAAGATCATGTGTGAAGTTGCTTCCAACTGTTCGGCTAAGCCTTGGAGTGCATCTCTGGTGTAATTGACAAATCTTTGTTGATTATAGTAGATGTAATTTATCCAGTCTACATTTTTATTTACAGTGATAATGGGAATCAGTGACACAAAACCTGCTACTACTTGGTCTCTTGCTTTGAACTCATCTGGGACCCCCCTTGGGACCCCTATGGCATCTATGTATACAAGAGGGTCAAAACCTCCTGCTGGGGCACTCCTGCGTCTTCTGTTTGGTTTGGGTACATCGCTTGCTATTGGCTCTGGGTCTTGTGAGAGAATATGCAGGGGCATTATGGGTTTAGCCATTGCACATTCTCCTGTCCACTGTCCTGTCATTCTACTTCTAATTTTCATGCCTCCACAGATCCAGTACACGTCCCCTAAGGACTGAACTTGATTTTGCGCTAGATCTGTAGACACCTCACTGTAAGAGTCACAGTAACCTTCGGTGAAATTTCCAAGGGGCTTTCCCGCTCCATGGTACTTTCCATAACATGTGTAATTGCCAGGATATATGGTGATACCTTCTACTGGCTTGGGAGCCTTAGTGACTATGGGGTACTCTTTTTTCCAATGCTCACACAGGGAGTAGTTAGTGGTTGTGTTGGTAAATAGGCTAAGGACACAGGTCTCATGTTCTGGGAGTACATTAAGGGGCACTGTTCCTAGATGTGGTTTAGCCCCCCCGCACACATAACAGTTGGTCTTATTGTGCTTCCCTGCATTGTACCTCGTCCATTCGAGCCACAAGTTGACATCTGAGAAACTGGTTTCTGCAGCCATGGTGTCCTCAAAGGTAGGGTCTGCTATGGCCACCATGTCCCCTAATGTTTGCATGTGAGGCTTTAAGGGGTTAGAGTTGGATGTAGATTGGGGAACTGTCCACTCTGAACATGTCTTTCAGTTGGAAAGGTTTTCTAAAACCGTAATGCCCATTTCCCCACCATAGGCCCAATACATAGGTCCCACTGTCCCCTGGGCTGGGATTCTCAATGGTCAGTCTGAACTCTTTGGTGAAGTATCGATCTGTGTGCTTGTTGATTGTCATTCTATCTAAGAGTGACTTCCCATTTTTGTCCTTTCTATTCTGGGTGGTTTCGGGCTTGTACCCCCATTTTTCATCCCCAGTGTTCCAACCCACTGCTCCCCAATAATCACAGTTGTTGCCCCAGTAGGTGTCAGTGACACATACATACACAGTCATGGGACCTTTTGCTCTCTCATTGAACCAGACACTGTAATCAGTACCTGGAAGTATCTTATTATAAGGGGATATGAAAATGGCAACATGCGTATTGGATGAGTTATACCAGAATTGAGTTATACCATCTTTCTGTTTGATGGCCACCTCCTGGGCCTGAGCAAAAATCACTACAAAAAGGATAAACAGGATCATGGCTTGGTCTCCTCAGCCTCTTCTTCGGGCACAGGGACTTTCTTGCAGTGAGAGGCGTGTATCCACGAGTTCCTTCCGGCCCCTTTTACTGATGTGGTAGTTGTCAGAAGGACTTGGAATGGACCATCATATCTGGGTTCAAGGGTGTGTTTCCTCACAAACTTCTTTACCAGGACCCAGTCACCAGGAACCAGCTTGTGCGTTCCTGTATCTAGCTCAGGATCTGGAATGGAAGAAAACACTTCCGAATGGATATGGGTTAATTCTCGAGATAAAGCACATAATCAGTTAATACATCAGACTGAAGTTGCAACTGTTGTGGAAAATAACAACCCAGTCTGGGGGCTGAACCAAACAATATCTCATAGGGTGACAAAACATTATTTCCCCTTGGAGTGTACCTAACACTGAATAAGGCAATGGGTAGGCTATCTGGCCAACTCATTCCTGGTTCCCTGAGACATTTTCAGCATTCTAGACTTTATTGTGCCATTCAGTCTTTCCACCTTCCCACTGCTCTGGGGATGGTATGGGGTGTGGAAAGCTAGTGTGACCCCTAGCTAAAACTGTCCATATCTCCTTGGTTACTGAGGCAGTGAAAGCCGGCCCCTGATCGCTCTCCATGACCTCTGGGACACCATATCTGCACACTATTTCTGTTAAAAGTCTTTTAGCTGTGGTCTTTTCCGTCATGTTGGTAACGGGATAGGCTTCCGGCCTACGTGGCAGACAAAGTCTCTTGTTTAATTCCATGATTCCTTCAACTTCTGTGGCTCCTTTTTTGATCCACACTTCTTTTTCTTCTTTGTCAGCTGTCTCTTGTTGCTCCTTGAGGTGGGTCCTGTTTACAGGAGGGTTTTATAGAATCATAGTGGTTTCTACAGTATCATCCAGGATAGGTGCATTCACTCTGCTGACCACTTCTTCCGTTCAATCTGCAGCTTGTTTCACAGCGGTATCTGCCAGGTGATTGCCTTGTGCTTCTTGGGAAACCAGCTTGCCGTGCGTCTTTACCTTAAGTATAGCTTGTGCTGGGAGGAGTAGGGCATCCATCAAATACTTGATAGCTGTGCTGTGTTTTAGTATACTGTCAGGAACCTTCTGGTTTTCCAGATGATCCCAGAATGTCCTTCTGCCAATTTGCATGCCATAGTTAGGGCCTGGAGTTCCGCTTCCTGGGCAGACATGGAGGAGGGTAATGCTGAAGCTTGAACAACTGTATCTTCGGTGGTGACTGCTTATCCTGTGTGGTACCGTCCAGTACTGTCTGCATACCTGGAACCATCCACAGAAATTGTCAAGTCAGGATTCTTAAGGGCTTAAGCAAGGCACACTGGAGTCTGAGGAGGTGTCTTGCTGGGGACAGGGCTGTACTTGGTACTCTCTGAGACAAACAATTTGAAAGTCTTTTAGTCTGGGAGGCCCAAAGGGCTGTTGAGAGGATCTCATTCAGAGTTTCAAAATTGTCCACAGCTTCTGGTGAAGGCAGGAAAGGGTCGGATTTCAGGGCATCATAAAGGGATTGCATCAAAAGGGAGGCTTCTGGAACTGGGATCCAAGAACGGCAGTAGGAGATTAATCCTAGAAAGGCGTGAAGGGGCTTTGACCTTGAGGCAAAGGGATGCCCTTGATTGCAGCAACTCTTTCTTCAGTGAGATGTCAGGTGCCTTGGGAGATGCAGAGGGCTAGAAAAATCACCTTCTTTCTGGACTTTTTGCTTTAAGGCCTTGCAACCTTGCTCAACCAGGTAGTGGAGGAGGCTTTCAGAGAAGAGTGAGGCAATCACAAGCAGGAGGTCATCTACATACTGAAGGAGTACAATGTCTGGGTGTAACTTCATCCAGTTGTCCAGAATGAGGGCCATTGCCTTGGCGAATTGGGAGGGGGAGTTCTGGGCATCTTGTGGCATAACAGTCCAGGTGTAGCTGGCAGGTGACACAGGCTTGCCTGAATCCTTGTGGAGAAGGTCCATGTGATCCGGAGAGGTGGGCGAGGTGGGGTATCATCTCCCTGGTACTGGGCGCTTTCATGTGGACCACGGTTGGGGCTTGGTTGACTGTGGGTGAATTTCCATGGGCTTCGGTATTCCCTTCTGGAGTGGCCGGGTCTTCCGCAGTTGTAGCAGAAATGTGGAGTTGGTACCGGTGGGCGCAGATAGGGTGTGTCAGAGGCCATAATGAGAGGAGCTACTCTCTACTGCTCTGTGAGGATTCTGGACCTAATAATTACTAATAACAACGTCTCAAGCTCCAAGGTTGTGGGTTCTCTATACTCAGACCCTTTCGGATTGACTCTTTAAGACCTGAAATAAATGCGGCAGCTAACATGTGTCTATGCGCTCTGTTCAGCACGCTAAAACCCAAATTAGTAAACTTCTTGTACACATATTGGCTTCAGGCGTTTTAGAGTGGAGATGTGAACCATCTCCATACAGAATAATTTTTATTTTTTTTTTCAGAATACAAAACGCTCAGATGTGAATGGGGCCTAAATCTAGCACATAGATTTAGGCAAGGAAAGCACTTCCTCTTGCGTTCTTCTGGCATAACGCCCAGAATATATAGACTTCCTCTTTATTTATAATACTGTTAAATATTGAAATTGAACATTTTAAACTCCCCAATTATTGCTAATACAGCTTTAAACACAATTAAAACCATTTGTATAAATATGGCACATTTGCTACATTTACTGTTATTAGAGAAACTCCTTCAGTCAGGCTGAAATAATCAAGACACCCTATATATAAATTATTTATTTAATTAAAATGCTACATTGATTGCTACTATGTTCCATCTCTGGAAACATGGTGGGTTTCGGTGTGGGCGGTTAAGGGGGTGGTGGAATAGGGCGTGTTGCCACAGGGGGAGGTGTCACTTGGAACAGAGGGACGGTAGACGAAGGGCAGTGTCTACTTCCTGGGGACCAGAAGCCATTATAGGGTGGTGGCTGACTACTTAGCTTCCTCTTTTCTAGTTTTCTATACACATATACAATACGACCATTTCGATTATTTTGATTAATTTCATGTTCTGTCCACCCCCTTCTTCATGAATAGCGTTTGCAACTTTAAACCAAGCATCTGCTGCTCGTAGCAACCCATAATCTGATATCAGACCTTATTTACGTTTCAAAACAGTACGCCATTCATCTACGTGTAGCCTTCCACCCAAATGCATATCAACCACACACTTTTGCCAGTTTCTTTCCCTTTTTCACAGCATCCTCTCCCTCCGGTTCTAATACCAAATCACAGGCCAAACTGCCCTCTGCGGGCTTAGCCAACTTGTTTCCCATGTCACAGTTCTTAGTTTTGAACAAGAATGAGACACAGGAGAGAGAGAGAGAGAGAGACAGATGAGTAGAAATACGCAGTAGTGATTTGGAGATGAGGAACTGAGAAGATCTCCACCAAGACACTGGAGAGAGAGAGAAAGAAAAAGAGAACTGAATGGAAATACACAGTAGTTATGTGGAGATGAGGAACTGAGAAGATCTCCAAAAAGACACTTAATGAGTAGACATGAAACACCAGCAGTTGATATTTAACAAACCACTTCAAATGTTATTTACATGTTCCAACTCAAAGCCCAAACTTCTCACTCTGTCTTTCTCTATCTCCTCGTACTGCTCTGGCTGCTGAGGTTGTAAGGGACACCTGTTGGTCCCTGGTTACTTATCCTAGCCTCAGCCTCAATAACTTCCAATGACTTGCCAAGAGAGAATTTCACCGGGTAATGTACATTCAATCTAAACACCAATAAATGCACAGTATATGGCAGTAGGGGTATGTAACCAAGAGACTCAGCCCTATATCCTGGCTCTACCACTTCAATCAACTCCCAACCCTCTTCATGTATCCCAAATAACAGACCACAAACACACTTAGGACACGACATTGCCACCAACAACAAAAATGTGACCCACAACCAAAAACAAGCAATGTGTGACAACCGTAGAGGAATACAGGATTGCTCAGATCTCACGGGATCCCCACGCCACCGCTGGGCATATTCCTGATGCCCCCTCCTAGTTACCCGTGCTTTGCCGCACATTTATTTCCCCCAGGAGAAGTTTAACCATGTCAACTAATTTCATCCGTGACTATATAATCAATTCCTTTTTCCCAACAGCCGTCACAAGACAAACTCCAACAAAACAAAACACTCCAAATACAGGCGGGTCAGAATCAATTGCAGGTTCGTACTATATAAATAGGCTCGAGACAAGATATATACCTGTCTTTGTGGACCGCGGGAAGCCGATGCGGAGACAGAAATTAACCAAATATGGATGCGGATCAAACAGCAGACAAATTATTAAGGAAAATGTCTTACCGTTTTCTCCAGAGTTGATCAGGCTCCGGTCTGCCCGTATATTGGTCCTCTTTCAGTGTCCTCTAGTTCAGCTGTCCTTTTGGGCCAATCTCGAGCCCCACGTTTTGGCGCCAAATGTTTTGGACCGAACCAGAACCGTTCGGTACTTTTGTTTCTGTTCCCCTGGCCAAATTAACCTTCAATGTAAAAGTGTGCACACTTGAAGTAAATTACTGAGACATACACGAGTTCAGTAGATTTATACTTCTCCTGTATTACATCCTGGATTCGGCTAATATACCGTGAGCCGGATATTTTGTTATCAAATCAAATATCAAATAAGACAAGCGTATGCGGACCACAAGATATACATATTTATTATTGTGATAAAGTATAAGCTTTTAGCTGGGTTATATCTATATAAGGGAATAGCAAACTATCATAGCTAAATAGGGTGTCTTGTTTCCAGTTCTTGAAAACAGGCGCAATCTTCTTTAACTTGTTCTTAACTCTTGCAGTTCTGTTCCACATGAAGAGGGAGGGTAAGCTGGCAGACATCTAATTGAATATGGTTAAGGCTGATAGCAGAGGCTGAAGTAAGCACTTATATCTATATGGTTATATTGGAAATAGGCATTTCACCTTAACACTCATAGTCACATCCATTACACTTGGATCCCTGACTTCTGACTTGGCTGATTACCCGATCTGGTTACTGAACTCTGGCTTGGCCGATTAACCGATCTGGTTACTGAACTCTGGCTTAGCTGACTACCCGATCCGGTTACTGGACTCTGGCTATGCTTTGACTACGCTTACTCTATTTACCTTTTTATTTTTATTAATAAACAAGTGTGATTTTACTGTACTTCTGTCTCGGTCTGGTTCATGGTTTCTGACAACTCCTTACTGCAGATGATTACCTATTTTCCCTTTGAGATTTCAAGTCGAGTATACCTTGTATTCCTCAGTTCAAATATGTGATGCTGTTTCTTTGGCCTAATATACTACTGATAGTATGCTCACTCCTGCCTGGAAGGATTGTCATTCCTGTTATTGGCAATGGTCGGCAACTCAGTGTGTCCTTCTTATGGTTTTTCAAACACGTTCCTAATTAATATAGCACATTTTTGCTGTTCCGTGATTATGGTAACTTTATCCATGTACCTGTAATTCACACTGTTTTTTTTTTTCTTTAAGTGTTGTATTGTTGTTCTGTGAATCTTTAATAAAGTGGTTATGGAAAACAAAAATATGCAATACTGACTCAAAAAAAGAGGCCCCCTCAGGATTTGTGTTTGAATCTAGGATTAAGCCATTTAAATAACTAAGGTGTTATGAGAGCTGCCATGTTACAATACACTTGTGCTAGAGAGAGCTGAAAATTACAAAAGACTGTCCTATTAAAAACCACTGTCAAGGAAATTCTGAAAACTGCAGTTAGGTTATAGACTGCTTCTTAGTTACTAGACACTTTCGGAAACTGCAGCCAGTTTAAAAACCCCCTACAAACTGCAGCCATCTTACAAGAGAGCTAAATACACCTTCCATGTTGCAGAAGACTACTTAAGACTACTGTCATGTTACAAAAAAATTAGTTGTAGCACCCCCCCCCCCCGACCCCCTGAAGGCATGGTGGAGACAGGGGTGGGCCAGCATTTTACCCCAGGGCTGAGTCTATGGCTAAGACTGGTGACTAATAAAGAACACCAGTCTGTGTTTTAGAAGTTTTACTAGACAACACAAGAAAGTGAGGGTTCGTGGTCCCAGATACCAACAAGATAACTTTCAGACTCTTCCATGTCCAGCTTCAAAGTGTCAGAACCTTTGAGCTGATCCAGCAACACTGCAAGTAACATCCTAGCTGGTACACATACTTTCTCTCTTGGTTGCTGTTTCCAGTGCTCTCGGTGCTTTTGCATGCTTCACCAAGTGAGTTATCAGGCCTCGTGAAAAATCAGCCTTCCTCCTGGCATTCTTCATCAATGTCCTCCCATGGGTCTCGATCTTGGTATTCCCATCAACAGGCAGGACAGTTCTAGGACCACTTTAGGTCTATCTCCACATCCGGAGCACATGTTAGGCCCTACACAGGCTATTGGGACTAACAGCATAGTTCAATCCAGGCCTCAACCTGAGTGAAGAGTGCGAGGACAAGGCCTTCCCCAAATATCTGTATCCTTCTCCAGCATGCACCAGTAGCCTTATCCTCCTACTGGGTTGACTGAAGGAAATATACATATTTGTAACTCAGTCTTGTTTTGAAATCTCATACTATTGCCAGTGGTACCGGTGACACCTAATAGCAGCTGTGAGAAATCACAACCCTACTAAGGTTAGTAAAAGACCAAGTGAAAAACTATACAAATCAATTTGAGCTAAGGTAAATACCACCCAGCTAAAAACTACATTTGAGTAATAGCCCCTGTTTAAGACAGGGTGCTGCATAGGGATAGCATTAAAGTTGCAAGAGACTACTGGAGACTGCTGCTATGTCACAAAAAGCTGATAGATTTTACAGTCATGTAACATAAGAATTAAATACTGCTACAAATTTTCAATACAGTGCTTGTGTGAGTCCAATCCTGAGCCTGTGCATCTACTGACATACACAGTGCAGCCTGGCCCCACCCCCTGCTCTTTCATCACTGCATATGTTTGACAGCAGCAAGAGTCAAAGGCTCCTGCTGCTCTCACTGAGTCCAGTGAGGTGGGAGAGAGGAAGTAGTGCTGTTGCTCTCGGGCTTAGCACTGGATCGAGATTGAGCTCAGGTAAGTATTTAGAGGGGGAGGGGGGAAGCTGCACCTAAAAGGTTTTTTACCTTAATGCAGAGAATGCATTAAGGTAAAAAAGCCTTTAGCCTTTACAACCACTTTAAACAACATAAACATACTTGTGTGCACGCTTTTTTTTTCTATTACAAGGTAATAAGAAACCAATCCCTGATGCCACGGTGTTGTGCAGTTTTACTTTACCACAACCCAAGAGTTCTCCTCTCAAAGCATCATTTATATTCTATAAAAGCAAAAAAGATCACTTGGATTAGATAATGTGTATTCTATACAGAACAACAGAAAAAAGATAACACTTCCTATTCTTAATATCACAGCATTCAAATAGCAAGAAAATAAATCAGTGCCATAAATAAAGGCTTTAAAAAAAAACAAAAATAAAACATAAGTATAATAAATGAGAAAGTGTTTTTTTTTCTGACATAAATATATGGGTTCACCTGTTACAACAAACAAAATAAATCTATAATTTATGCTGCATTGCATTACCTTTAGCACACTCCTATTATCTATGTAGTCTACATTTCGTTCCTTATGCTATAGTGATACATTTTGTTTTTTTCCTGCACACTGGTAAATACTGATTCAGAAACTGTCTGGCATCAGTGTGCAGATATATACATTTAAAACACATATCAATTCAATGTTACACATAATGTGGGATGTGTACCTTTGGTGTTACTCAACAGGTTTACCATGTTTAACATATAAAAACACTTCCAAAGTAGCCTAAACTAGCTATAACCATGTTAGGAAATAACTCTAAAATGAAACATAGTTAGAAGATATAAAGTAACTTAAAACGGAACTAAACCTGTGAGCAAGGGTTGGTATCCCTTTAAGGGATGTCTCGCCTCTGGGTGTGTCAAGTAGGTTAGACTGTCTTTTCCCTTATGAATCAGAAACTGGGTGACTTGGGGCTAGAAGGTTGATGGGAAGTGGTAGCCTGCAGAGAGTCATTATGTACAGGTATAAAAACAAATGTAGGTATGGCACTGTTCTAGTGAAGTGAGGATTTGACAATAGAACCACTGAGTTACACCCTATGTAGTCTCCCAAACTAGATGTGAAAAGTGGAGAGTTTAGAAGGTGTATATTATAAATTAGCAGCAGGTGCCTTGAACCTTGTGTGTATACACATTTAGCAGAGTGTGATGCTATAAACGAATGGTGTCAATTAGTGGTTAAAACTGATTCAAAATAGGAAATGTATAGATGGATGAAAGAAAAAAGGAAAAAAGTGTGTGTTACAACCTCTGGCGACTAGTTAACGGTGGATCCTAAAAGTGTGTTTTGGTTGTGTTGCAACCTCTTGCGGCTGCTAAGCAGTGTAATTTCAATGCCCGAAGGGTTACTTCGGCATATAAATGATATAGCTGATTGCAAGATTGTGTCCCATATGTGTATTGCACCCTATGGATATAAACCAGAAGACTAAATATATGCTATCCCCCAATTTTGTGATAGGGTTATAGTAGATAAATATGACCAATTTAATATCACATGTTATAAAATTAATATAAATGAATAAACCTTAATAAAGTGCATTTAGAAAAGTGCTGTGTGCTCAGGATATATGTGCTATTTAGCAACAAAAAAAGCTAATTGACAAAGTAACTTGTGCTCAAAAGAAAAAACAGTGCTTGCTGAAAAAACAATATTGTTTTTAAAATCTTCTTATTTGGCAAAGTGACTTGTGCTCAGAAAGAACCAGTCCTTATTGAAATACAATATTGTTTAAAAGGTCTTTTTCTTCAAGTGCTGGCTTGGTGATAGTGCTTCTTAATCGTGCTCCTAATGTGCATACACTTACCGAATAGCCTCACCCCTGCAGGGGGATTGCTTGGTCATAGTATCTGCCACTGTGTAGCAACCCTTGGCAGCTCTGGTCTGTGCTTTTAATGTTGTCTAGGGACTTTTAATATGTTCAACATGTGAAAGAGAAGGAATGCCCATTGTGTAAAACCGTTTTAAAAAGCTTTATTTTGTAAGTAAGCAAAGATGGTACTCACATTTTAAAACATTTGTATAAGCATGAAAAGATCAATGAGTAAATGCCGCCAGAATAACCTGTGTTCGTCTAACCGGAGGTTACGCAAGATGTTCGTAAACCCCGCCCTACGCATTTCGTCATTGGACGTCCACACTTCTGAACGAACGTCTTGTGTCACCTCCTGTTAGATGAACACAGGTTATTCTGACGGCATTTACTCGTTGATCTTTTCATGCTTACTTACAAAATAAAGCTTTTTAAAACGGTTTTACACTATGGGCATTCCTTCTCTTTCACATGTTGAACATATTAAAAGTCGCTAGACAACATTAAAGGCACTGACCAGAGCTGCCAAGGGTTGCTACAGAGTGGCAGATACTGTGACCATGCAATCCCCCTGCAGGGGTGAGGCTATTCGGTGAGTGTATGCACATAAGGAGCACGATTAAGAAGCACTATCACCAAGCCAGCACTTGAAGAAGAAGACCTTTTAAACAATATTGTCTTTCAATAAGGACTGGTTCTTTCTGAGCATAAATCACTTAAAATAAATATTGTAGATAGGATTTCGCGCAAACATATGAATGAATATTAATAAATAATAATTAATAAATGTTGGCTAATATATCATGTGACTTGTGTACAATTGTTCAAAGCAATAAAAAAGTGTCCAATAGTGTTGAAATATCAGGTCTGCAGGCTCTAATTAAGGAATGGGGTATTCAATCAGCTGTGTGATAAACTTCCAAAAATGACATAATGATCGAATAAAATCCTTCCCTCTATATCAGGTCTCCCGTTGCCCTTACCTTAAAGGGCTTAAGATAAAGCCTTATTGTAGATGTAGGATGATGATTCAGAAGTAATCTGGTGGTGTCCACTGGTTGATGGTTCCTGGTGGATGGCTACTTAAACCACTTCTTACTAGGGGCGATTCCGGATCCTATGCTTGAGGCCAACCAAGCAAGATAAAAAGAACAAGGGGGCTTCCAATGGTGTAGTTCGTTATTTTAAAATTTATTTAATCCAAAATAAAAAGTTTCCAAACAGTAACTAAAAACATCCACACTGTGGATACAGTGTGGGGCGGTGACAAGAAAAGATGGCGGCGGAACGCCGTCACCTAGTGCAAAACTTCCGGTTCACACATGTAACACTTCTGGGTCAAAACAGCGTCTAGTGTTGTGTGTGATAGCTAGCGGGATCCTACGCGTTGCGTCACGTGACCTCGTGACTTCCCTGATCTGTCAGGATGGCAAGCGAAGGAAGGGACCGGTCATTTACAGGCCCCTGCCTTTTCTGAACTGGACACAGTGAGCGAGATCGCTCCTGTGTCCTGTGAAAACTGAGCAACTTGTGTGTTACTCTGCTCAGTTTATGAATGGACAGGAGCTGCTGTCTTCTGTCCATTCATCTTCAATGCTGAGAAAGGGACTGGGGAATCAATGTCCTCAGTCCCTTTTCATGTCTCAAGACCCCTAATATCTCACCAAAGCCCCCCCCCCAACAACAGAGTTGATTAAACATATATATATACTGTATATATTTAAAAATAAATAAAATTGTAAACAAAAATTATAAAAAATTAAATTATAAAAAATATATAAAATAAAAAACTACTGACACCACCGCCTGCCCTACCAACACTGTCCACTGCCCCAACCCCCTCCCCCAAAAAAGCTTTGTGAACAAAAAAAATTAAACATTTAAAAAAACAATATGTAAAAATAAAAATTACTGACACCATCCACTGCCCTACTGACACTGTCCACTGCCCTGCTGACACCATCCACTGCCCTACTGACACCGCCCTGCTGACACTATCCACTGCCCTACTGACACCGTCCACTGCTCTACTGACACTGCCCTACTGACACCGTCCACTGCCCTACTGACACCCTGCACTGCACTGCTGACACCATCCACTGCCCTACTGACACCATCCACTGCCCTACTGATACCATCCACTGCCCTGCTGAAACCATCCACTGCCCTGCTGACACCGTCCACCGTCCACTGCCCTACTGACAACATCACTGCCACATACTCCCCACTCCCTTCCTGAATTTGCAACAGTCTAGCAATTGCCTCTTGGGAAAAGGAGATGGTGTACATGTTTACTTGGAAGAACTTTGCACCCTGTTCAAGTTCACAATAAAGCGTTTAAAGTGGCTGATTATGTAAACAATTAGTTATTACTGAGGTGGGCCTCAGTCGGGGAGTATGTAAACAGTCAAAATGGCAGAGTTCCCCATAATATAGGTGACTGGTACTCAGTCTCGTTCTTGTTGCAGGAGGACAAAGGGATGTTCCCTTGGCCAGCATGACCATTGTCGGTGGTGAATCAGGGCCCTGCTTACAAACCCATCGATTTAACTATTTCCCAAAACAGTTACATTTAATATGGTTGTAGACCTTCACATGTACATGGTGAAGTAACTATAATTAGATGATACACAGACATAAGATGAAGCTGTGTATTGTGTATTTGCTGCCATCTCTACCATAGATTGTTCTGAAAATATGAACAGGAAACGATTACTCTTTAGATGATCTAAAGTCTTCACATAACTGACAACTCTAATAGGGCGTACACACGGTCGGACTTTGTTCGGACATTCCGACAACAAAATCCATGGATTTTTTCCGACGGATGTTGGCTCAGACTTGTCTTGCATACACACGGTCACACAAAGTTGTCGGAAAATCCGATCGTTCTGAACGCGGTGACGTAAAACACGTACGTCGGGACTATAAACGGGGCAGTGGCCAATAGCTTTCATCTCTTTATTTATTCTGAGCATGCGTGGCACTTTGTCCGTCGGATTTGTGTACACACGATCGGAATTTCCGACAACGGATTTTGTTGTCGTAAAATTTTATCTCCTGCTCTCCAACTTTGTGTGTCGGAAAATCCGATGGAAAATGTCCGATGGAGCCCACACACGGTCGGAATTTCCAACAACACGCTCCGATCGGACATTTTCCATCGGAAAATCCGACCGTGTGTACAGGCCATAAACCCTGATTGGAGGGAACAGACATCGCCCCCTTCATACAATACGGAGAACAAGCACAGCTGTCAAAAAGTTGCCAAAATTGAGTTATGTTGATAACAGAGGAACCAGGCAGCAGAGAGAAATGACACTCAGAGCTTTGGAGGGAGACAAGTACACAATATAGAAGGATGTGTTTTTTTTTTATATTTCATGTCTGAGGTTTACAAATACTTTATGGCATACCATGAATGATAACTGTCACAGTAGGTTGTGCTCTCAACTGAACTGTCAAGCCAATAAATGGCTTGTGTCATAGTTGATCACATGTACGACACCATTGCAATTGCAGATCAAACAGAGGCTAAGATGACAGCTTCCTTAGATATAAAGAATAGGATGGTTTTGTTTTGCTTTAAGAAAAAAGAAAGATTGTTACAAAATTAATGAAGATTTCTAGAGCAATCCTAGACAATCTGTGGACACCTAAAAAGTGCAGCTCCACCCCCCCTCCCCCACAGGGGGTGACCTCCTCAGCAGAGTATCCAGCTACATTTTGACAGTATTCCCCCAGGAACCAACCCTGAGGCTTGGAGGCAGCCCCTTTTATGTTGGTTGACCTGTAGGGGCAGTAACTTTGGCAACAATGGTGGAAAAATGTTAGCCCTTAAAGCTTGGTTACCCACAATTCCCAGGTCAACCTGAAGACACAGGAAAACATCAAACATTGTAACATTTGGCACCTGGCTGGCTCAACTAACATGAGGAAATGAGCAAAGCCAGAGAAAACAAGTGCTTTCACAGAAAAACGTGTTACCCCTTGTAGGCACCTGCCTACAGCCTGCCGTTGCTGTAGTGCTTCTTTTAAAAATGTATTACCTGGTCATGTCTGACATCAAAACATTCTAACGGCATAGTTCACCTTTACAAAAACGAACTATGCAGGTAAGGGTTACCTGTAGATTAAAGAGTTGACCAAAAAATGCTAGGATGTTGCTAAGAGACGCCTAGCTCACCCCTGTGATGGTGAAGGTGGGCAGTAAGAGCTAGGAGTCAGGAGGGGATGCTGTGATCTCTAGGAGTTTTTTATTCAGGCTTTAGGAGGTAAGGGCATTATTCAACTTTGGTCAAAGCTGCACAGTTTTTTTATCCACAATCATCCCTTACCTGCATAGGCATTTTTTTGATAAAGGTGAACTTAAAGCCATGCATACTGTAAAAGACAGAGAAACAGCATGACAGCTAGCAACTAGCATGCTCAAAAAAGAGACTCTAAATATACCTTTACATATTCCCAGTGAAGTGATTGACTTCAGTTGATACACTGAGATGAAACAAATCCTCCTACATAAGTTGTACCTGTATATCTGCATTTTTCTCTTCACTACATCCATTCAAAGTGCAGAATTTATAAGCTTGTCTGAAAGTTCAGAAAAAAAGGGTGCAGAGAGCTGAAGTCACACTCGTCTGAGCTCAGTGAGGGGGAGCTCTGAAACCTGATTGAAAGGAAGGGACCCCCCGCCCCTTCATACAGCACACCGGAATAGACCTGAGGCTGTCAGTCAGCTGGAGATTCCTCCCCTATCACCTTTTTTCTTTTGGTGTCAAGAAAACTTGTCAAGAGTGATTCATGCTGATAGCAGAGGAATGAAGCAACAGGCTGAAATGACACTTTGTGCTCCTAATTGAGACAAGCAAACACTATAGAGGGATATGCTTTGTTAATATTTCACATCAGATGTTTACAACCACCTTAAAGCCCCGATCTGCAAAGAGCATTGTATTGAAGAGTAACTCAACAGCTCAATGGGTCCAGCTGAGATCTCACCCGTCTAGAGCCACTTACAGGCATGAAGAGAATGGCAGTGGCTAGGCTCCCATCTTCCTTTCATACCAGGACAATAGGGGTGGCCCATGGGCTGCAGCTCTCCTGAATCACCCCACTCTGTAGCATTTTACAGATCAAGTCTTTGACCTCCTGGCTGGTTGCGAAGACCAGTAGGTGCTTCTCCAGTAGTTGTTGAAGAAGTCGCTGTTGTGGTAGAGGATAGTCTCGGAACAGAATGGCCAGCGGTTCTAGAAGTAGTTTGTGTTACGGCTCATCCAGAGAGAACATGAACATGGCTGCCTGCAACAGGGAACAAACGGTTTCCACTCCTGCCTGGGCATTAGAGATGCAATGGTTGGGCACCACATAGAGGTCTGTGATAGTGGTGTGGTTGGGGAACGAAATTGGGGAGGTCCCCAGATTGGTATGCTGAACCAGCACCTTTTTTTTGTGGACTTTGAATGAGGTGCAGGCGACAAGCCGCTCCCCTGGCACCACTAGGTCCTTGTGGGGTTCTACCATTACCATGGCACCTTGAAGTTTCTTGTGAGCCCCAATAGGCAGAGATCAGACAACCTCTTGGAAGGGTGTCAGGAGTAACTTTTGTTTGGGGGGATTGCAAATTGTTCAGGCTATCTTCTAGCTGCCTGCTGTTAGGCCTCGCAGCCTAAGATCACTTTAAGCAGGGTAACTCACAGACAACAGCCTCATGCATGCCAGCCTGAATGCTCAAGCCTGAAGCGGGGTAAGTCCAAGTCTTTCAAGATGTTTATGCCAAGGACGATTGGTACTGCTGAGTTCACTGTGCTGCAAGTGACCACAGCCCCTACTTGTTCCATTACCTGGTCATCTAACTGTATCCTAACTTAGTTGACGCCTTCCATCTGGATGGGCAGGTTGTTGGCCGCCTTTGGGGATAGCCAGGAGGGGTCAAGCTGATCTTGCGTCCCAAACCACTGGGCATAGAACTTGTACTCCATGACAGTGACCTCAGATCCCATATCAATCAAGCAAAGGAACTCTTGATCCTTGACTAGGGCATTAATCACTCCCGCCTCCCTGTGACTGAAGAAATCATAGAGGAACCAAGTCCTGCTGTCAAGGGCCACTTGCAGTGGAGAATACAGGCTGCACCTGCCTACATGCCTCTATCTACTGAGTAGGATTTCTTTCTGTTGCTTATTTCTTTGCTATCAGCATGAGTCACTCCTGATGGGTCATCCCGACATCAAGAGATAAAAAAATGATGGGAGAGGGGAGCTTCATAACACAGCCTGTGATTGATATCTTCAGGTGTGCATTGTTCCTGCGTGCTGTGAGGAGGAGAGTATGTCCCTTTGAGTTGAGTTGTACACAGTGTAACTTCATCACCCCATCCCCTGCTTTGTAGGTCTGTGAAAAATCCTTTTTATTTCTGAGATTTACAAGGCTGTATAGGACAAATCGATGCAGATAAACAGGTACAGCTTATGAAGGAGGATTTGTTTCATCTCTGTGTATAACCTGAGACCAGTGACTTCACTGGGTATGTGTAAGGGTTTACAACAACTTTAAGAGCCCAACATTATAAGATTATTAATTTTTTTTTTGGCACAGGCACTGCACCTCCTGATGGAGTGGAGCACTTGCATTCTTCTCTCTTAACCTTCTATTTAAACTTCCTAGGCACATTTACATCTCAGTAGGACAGGCCACAGGAAGATCTGTGCAAGAGGGTGCCGACAGCAGTGAAACTTCCAAGGCAGGTTTACTGTATATAACACTAAGAAAAAGATACAGAAAATCTAAAGCTTTGCCCACTCTATCCAAATTTTTCAAAAAAGGTTTTGACTGGAGTTCCACTTTAGTCCTAAAGTTTTCAAGTGCCCTGTCTTTAAAGCCAAATTAAAACCATTGATTTACCTGTTCCCCAAAGCAGTTAAATTCAAGGAATGTTGTGAATGATTACTGTCACAGTTGCTTGTGCTCTTGTCAAGCCTTCAAATGGCTGATATCATAACTGATCATGTAGAGCACCATGGCTGTAGATCAAATAGAGGTTAAAATGGAAGCTCCTTTGGTTGTAGAATGTAGAAGGGCTTTGTTTGCTTTAAGTGCTCATCTTTCAAGTGCAATAGTTTGGGGTGTCTAGTAAATGTTAATGTGAAGCAAAGACAGCCAGATTGATTTTCGTTCCTTAGTTCATTAAAACTCAATAAGAAATTCAGCATCCCTTTAGGTTTTAATTCTGGAAGATCAGGACGATAATTCCCCGGCAGGCCAAGAGATAAAATGTTTGCTGCTGCTGCTGGTACAGCGCGATGGCTGCCCGAAGTCAGTCTTCCATCTCAGCAGAGAGGTTGGACTGACACAGAGATAATGCACGGAAAATCCGATAAAGACAAAACGCTCTGCACCCCTCTCTAGAGGAGATGCAGCTCAGCATTCATTGTCACATGCTCAGTGCCAGGAGATGAACAGCTTAATTTGTAGATAAATAACCTGCCCTGGAGGCTGGGGTGGAGTGGGACACAGAGGTGGAAGCACTGCTGGCAGTTGGGGCCCAGCAATGTGAGTGGTAATACTGCGTTTAAAGAGAAACACCAGTAAAAACTTTCAGTTAAAGACCTGGTCTTGTGAAACATGATGTTTTTGCATCTAACATAAATCAGGGCACATAGCTACCTGCTGAGTGGCGTACTGATATATTCCCTGAACTCAGACTTTGCGTTTTTGACAAATGCATCTGTATGTTTTACGCTGGTTTACGCAGGTACACCTGTGTAAATTAATGTTTATGGGCAGCTGGGCTTCCCAAGCACAGAAATACACCCAATTTTATATTGTATTTGGCCTCACACGCCTGTGTGAATGAGATTTTAAAATTTGTCTTAACCCAATCACTAACATCTCACAAAAGCCTTAACATTACAATAGAATTTTTAAACATTGTTTTCAACCTTTAGCTTTAAAATACCCGGTTGCCCCGCCATGGTCAGGAACTTCCTACGATGAGGTGACAACACAACAGTCCCTGTCACGTTTTTGCATTTTGCGCATTTTATTATTTGACAGAATTTTTTATTTTTTGTGCAACTGGCATACTGATCCTGAGTTAGATTGTTAGGTCTCTTTTAGACAGACAATAGTGGTACTGTAACTGTGCAACCAAATGTGTGGCTCGCAGGTTGCGGTGTGGCCCCATTGATCTCAATGGGTGAGTTTGACAGGCAGTGCCCCCTGTCAAACTATGCTACCCAAGTTAAAAAATGTTGCAGAGGCAGCTTGTGTATAGCCCTGTCATACTGTGTTGTTAGCATTTGGGTGAGTGGCTGGGAGGCAGTAACACTGTAACTCAAAAACCTGTTTTTACTGCCGTCCCCCCCCACCCCACCCCACCTCCCAGCTGTCCATGTGAAAGATCCCTAAGGCTGCTTTCACATTGCTCCACTGAAAAAAATGCATCAGTTTTTGCTGCATTTTGGAAGCAATGCCAGTACATTTTTTTTGGTGCATATACCCAGCATGCACCTGTGAAACTTGGACACGTGACTCCAAGCACTCCGTGCACCCAAAACACAACATTTTTATTGTCTTTTTTTAGCAAGTTAAAAATGCCTCAGTGTGAAAGGGCCCTTACAGTTTCTGGATTCAAAGCAGCAGCACTGGGTGTATGCTGCACAAATGTTTTGCCTCTTTGTCAATGTTAATCCCTTAGTGTGAGCTTCCACCGGCTCTTTAAGGGGTTCTGAAAGATGAGAGGTGGAGGCTAGCTTCCAGATGATGTGATCACTGAGAGTGGCTGTCACAGTGGTTACATGCTCATAATCCCCTCCCACCGGCTTCCCACCGTAAATTGTGATCGGGAGCTGTTGGTGACAGCCTGTGCCTGTGCTGTGATCATGCGCTGCCCACTTGCCATGCTGATGCATATGTGCCCTACACAGGGGGGAAGGGATTAAAGTAGATCTAAAACCCTAAACCCAATTACTAAAACCACAAAGAGGCATTGAGTTACTAAAGGCAAATAGGCTGCTCACTTTGCATGGGGAATCTGCCTGGAAAATGAGGTGAAGCTCTGTTAACTTCTATCATCCAATCATGTGCAAAGGAAAATGCAGTTTTTTATTTCCCTTACATGTGATTGGGCATTCTTTGCAAAGTGAAACTTCACCACATTCACTAAGCTCTGGGTCAACTTCCCTTGCAAATTGAATAGCCTTTAGTAATTCAACCCCATAGTCTGTAACATGGTAATGTATTTTTTAGGCCTTATGCACACTGGACGTTTTTAACGCTGCTGTTAGGGGCGTCTGGCGTTTTTTTTCTGCCCCTAAACACCACTGAATGTTAACCTATGTGTCCATGCACTGCATGTGTCCATGCCTGCACCCAGGCAGGGGTGTTTAGATGCAGAAAAAAAACCCCACTGCCAGCACGTCCAGCAGCGCTTTGGCAGAAAAAATACTTGACGTGCGTAAACGTGTGTAAATGTGTATCAATGCTAGGCACGTTTAGAACTTGAGCATTAATTTGTTTCAATGGACAGAATCAATTATTATTATGGCCAACGATGCCCAAGCGATTGATGCACCTAAATGCGTTTGCATGTGTTTACAACTGTCAAAGGTTTTTTCTGTCAAAATACTGCTGCCAGGAGGAAAGACTATTTAGGTGAGATGGCTAAAGTATCCAGTGTGCATGAGGCCCTAATAATTTAAAATATCTACAGCTTTTATTAAATTGTCACCTGGTGATCCTGCCATGAAAATCCTTGTTAAGTTACTTCCTGATTTGGAGTGACAATTCTCTGTTCCTTAGATAGTTACATAGTAGGAGTGGTTGAAAAAAGACCCAAGTCCATCAAGTCCAACCTATGTGTGTTTGATTATATGTCAGTATTACATTGTATATCCCTGTATGTTGCGGTCGTTTAAGTGCTTATCTAATAGATTTTTGGGACTATAAGAGAAAAAACCCAAATTGGGCAAAAGCTGCGCCTAGACCAAAAAACAACTAGAAAAGCTGCCAGCACCCCAAAAAAGTCCCGTATCTGACCTCCAAAAGTACAACAAACAGCAAAGTGCAGCGCTAATAACATATGTGAAAAATTAAAATTGAGTTCCACCAAGTGACATGTAAAACAATTAGTGAAAAAACATATTACAAATAACAAATGAAACTAAAATCACAAATGTATGTGAAAAAAAGTCCAAAAATTCTTAATAAGTCCACAAATAAAGTAAATAGATGAAGAACACCCATCCAAGAGAGGTTTGTGACAAAAGGTGCCTAGATATGGTCCACCAAAACGTGTGTGAGTAGAGTCTGCTTACCAGACGGCGATGACTGCTATTATGGCAGTCTCGCCCAGCATAGGGATTATGGTCTCCCAAAACCCAAGGTACAATACGGGATCGGTAGTTCTAACACTCCTGCGACCGTGAGTGGGAACCGCCGACGAAGACCACGAATGAAAAGCCGGAGTGCACCTGCGATTGAATGCACAGACTGCCGAACGTGAGGTGAGCTGGGAAGAGTCAGCCCTGTGATGTGAACTACCGCGCACTGGAACCGACCATTCGTTTTCATTCGTGGTCTTCGTCGGCGGTTCCCACTCACGGTCGCAGGAGTGTTAGAACTACCGATCCCGTATTGTACCTTGGGTTTTGGGAGACCATAATCCCTATGCTGGGCGAGACTGCCATAATAGCAGTCATCGCCGTCTGGTAAGCAGACTCTACTCACACACGTTTTGGTGGACCATATCTAGGCACCTTTTGTCACAAACCTCTCTTGGATGGGTGTTCTTCATCTATTTACTTTATTTGTGGACTTATTAAGAATTTTTGGACTTTTTTTCACATACATTTGTGATTTTAGTTTCATTTGTTATTTGTAATATGTTTTTTCACTAATTGTTTTACATGTCACTTGGTGGAACTCAATTTTAATTTTTCACATATGTTATTAGCGCTGCACTTTGCTGTTTGTTTTAGATTTTTGGGACTATTGATGCTCCCCGCTGAGACCACTGCCTGTGGAAAGGAATTCCGCATCCTAGCCGCTTACAGTAAAGAACCCTCTACGTAGTTTAAGGTTAAATCTCTTTTCTTCTAATTTTAATGAGTGGCCACGTGTCTTGTTAAACTCCTTTCCGCAAAAAAGTTTTATCCCTATTGTGGGGTCACTAGTACGGTATTGAAATCATATCCCCTCTCAAGCGTCTCCTCTCCAGAGAAAATAAGTTCAGTGCTCACAACCTTTCCTCATAACTGATATCCTCCAGACCCTTTATTAGCTTTGTTGCCCTTCTTTGTACTCGCTCCATTTCCAGTACATCCTTCCTGAGGACTGGTGCCCAGAACTGGACAGCATACTCTAGGTGCGGCCAGACCAGAGTCTAGTAGAGCAGGAGAATTATTGTTTTATCTCTGGAGTTGATCCCCTTTTTAATCCATGCCAATATTCTGTTTGCTTTGTTAGCAGCAGCTTGGCATTGCATGCCATTGCCGAGCCTATTATCTACTAAGACCCCCAGGTCCTTTTCCATCCTAGATTCCACCAGAGGTTCTCCCCCCATTGTATAGATTGCATTCATATTTTTGCCACCCAAATGCATTATTTTACATTTTTCTACATTAAACCTCATTTGGCAGGTAGTTGCCCACCCCATTAATTTGTTCAGATCTTTTTGCAAGGTTTCCACATCCTGCGGAGAAGTTATTGCCCTGCTTAGCTTAGCATCGCTCGCACATACAGAGGTTGAACTGTTTACCCCATCCTCCAGGTCGTTTAAGAACAAAATAAATAGGATTGGTCCCAGCACAGAACCCTGGGGAACCCCACTACGCACCCCTGACCATTCTAAGTATTCCCCATTTATCACCACCCTCTGAACTCGCCCTTGTAGCCAGTTTTCAATCCATGTACTCACCCTATGGTCTATGCCAACGGATCTTATTTTGTACAGTAAACGTTTATGGGGAACTGTGTGGGCGGCACAGTGGTGTAGTGGTAGCACTCTCGCCTAGCAGTAAGAAGGGTCGTTGGTTCGAATCCCAACCATGACACTACCTGCCTGGAGTTTGCATGTTCTCCCTGTGCCTGCGTGGGTTTCCTCCGGGTACTCCGGTTTCCTCCCACACTCCAAAGACATGCTGGTAGCTTAATTCGATCCTGTCTAAATTGTCCCTAGTATGTATGAATGTGAGTTAGGGACCTTAGATTGTAAGCTCCTTGAGAGTAGGGACTGATGTGAATGTACAATGTATATGTAAAGCGCTGCGTAAATTGACAGCGCTATATAAGTACCTGAAATAAATAAATAAATAAACTGTGTCAAATGCTTTTGCAAAATCCAGAAACACAATGTCTAGGATTCTTCATGAATCCATGCTGATTACTGCTAATGATATAGTTCTTATTACTAAAATTTTGTGTATAGTCCCTTATCATCCCCTCCAAGAGCTTGCATACTATTGATGTTAGGCTAACTGGTCTGTAATTCCCAGGGATGTATTTTGGGTCCTTTTTAAATATTGGTGCTACATTGGCTTTGCTCCAATCAGCTCGTACCATTCCAGTCAATAGACTGTTAGTAAAAATTAGGAACAATGGTCTGGCAATTACTTGACTGAGTTCCCTAAGTACCCTCGGATGCAAGCCATCTGGTCATGGTGATTTAATAATGTTAATTTCCCAAGTCTAATTTTAATTCTGTCCTCTGTTAACCATGGAGGTGCTGTGATGTGTCATAAGGATAAACACTGCAGTTTTGGTTACTGAAGCCCCCCCGATTCCCTCGTGAAGACTGAGGAGTACAATAAATTCCATACCTTCGCCATCTCCCCATCCTTTGTAACCAGATGTCCTTCCTCATTCTTTATGGGGCCAATATGGCCTGTCCTCCCTTGTTTACTGTTTACATACTTAAAGAATTTCTTGGGATTTTTTTTTGCTCTCCTCCGCTATGTGTCTTTCGTGTTCTATCTTAGCCGCCCTAATTGCACCCTTACATTTCTTGTTGCGTTCTTTATAAAGTCTGAATGCTGATGATGATCCCTCAACCTAGCATTTTTTGAAGGCCTTCTCCTTTGCTTTTATATGCATTTTTACGTTGGAGTTAAGCCATCCAGGACTTT
The DNA here is from genome assembly GCF_042186555.1 of Aquarana catesbeiana. NCBI lineage: Eukaryota > Metazoa > Chordata > Amphibia > Anura > Ranidae > Aquarana > Aquarana catesbeiana. The sequence goes on from NC_133332.1 coordinate 96,277,931, forward strand.
TGTCCGCTCTTTTAAATGTATTAACCAATGGGATGCATTGGCTAATTCCCTTATTTAATATGCTCTTAAAGCAAACCCATCTCTCCTCCGTGTTCTTTGTTCCTAAGATTTAATTCATGCCTTCTAGCAAGGTTCGTAGTTTAGGGAAGTTGGCTCTTTTGAAATTCAGTGTCTTTGTATTCCCCTTATGTTTCCTATTTGTGTGATTTATACTGAAGCCAATTGACCGGTGATCGCTGTTTCCTAAATTGCCCCATATTTCCACATCCGTGATCAGGTCTGTGTTGTTGGTAATCAGTAGATTCAGTAACGATTTATTTCTAGTTGGTGTGTCTACCATCTGAACCATGAAATTGTCCTGCAAGACATTTAGGAACTGGCTAGCCTTAGACGAATGCGTACTTTCCTCCGCCCAGTCTATGTCTGAGAGGATACTACATGCAGCAGCAAACCCAATGCACCCAGCGTACCCAGCAGGCACCCAGGCATCCAATTGAAAGAATTTTTACAGTGAGTCAGTGAGTACTGTATACAAGCTACTGAAAGATGGTTAGCGGGTTCAGATGTGAAGTTTGCAATTGCAAAGCTGAACAATGCCAATTACCAGCTATGGAAGTTTAAACTACAAATGCTTCTTAGCAAGGATGACTTGTGGCACTGGCAAGTGTTGAATACAGACAGACCCACAAACTTAACCCAAACCCAAAACTTGTTGCTCTGCTCCTCTGCAGCCTTCCAGAGACATATACTGCTCTTATAAATGCATTAGAAACCAGACCCAAGGAGCAGCTGACACTAGATTATGTCAAAGGGAAATTAATCGATGAATATGACAGAAGGAAACAAAATACGCATCATGATAACAAAGCTCTTAAGATGTACAAAGGCACCAAGCTCAACAAAGAAAGCAGAGCATGTTTTCGCTGAAAAAGGACCGGCCACTTAAAAAAGGACTGTTCTATTTGGAAAGCTGAGTGGTGAAAGCTAAATCTATCCACAAAAAAAAGACTGATGCAATACCTCAAAGGAATAATTCAGATGAAGTTACAGCAACATCCAATCCAAAACTGGTCAGGTATGTGGATGCTGATTGGGCCGGGAACTGCACAGACAAGTGGATTCATCTTCTGGTATGGGGAAGGAACCATAAGTTGGTCTAGTCGAAAGCAAGCAACTGTCATTCTATCTTCAACTGAAGCAGAGTACATTGCAGCAGCATGCGCATGTCAAAAATCTATATGGATTTGTCAACTTTTTGTGGACATTGGGATAGACATGTCAAAAACAATTGCCATTTTTGAAGACAACCAGGGATGTATAAACCTTACGCAATCAGAAAGGGTCAATCCTAGGACCAAACACATCCACATCAAGTATCTGAGGGACAATCAAGAGCAAGGTGTTATTGACATTCAATACTGCCTGTCAGAGGAGATGACTGCTGATTCACTCACCAAGCATTTATTGAAGGAACGCCATACTTATTTCAAGAAGAAGCTGAATATAATTGGACAAAGCTCATGCTGTTGAGAAGGGGTGTTGGAAAAGAACAACAGCATGTAATGTAAAGTTATTAATAAAGTGACAATCCTGTTTGCACTATACCTATCTATACTAGCAGGAGGCACTGCAGTGTTATAGTGTGTTATTCTATCGTAATGTAATCACAGGATGTGCATTCTGTCTATGCTCAGTGTATGTCAGGAAAGGCATGGCCGCGCAGCAGGAATCGCACAGAAGACATGCACATTAACAGCGTGTCGGTGCACACACACATGCACCTGTCACCAACGTTGGCGCCAAAGGGGCTATTTAAAGTGAGTGCACCAAGAACTCTTTGCTGTTTGGTCTGCAGCTTCTGGGTGTCCTGAAACCTGTTATTTGTGCTGACCTCTGATCTTTGACTTGGCTTGCTCTTACTAACCCTGTCTGCTTGATACCCTGACTCCGGCTTGTTTTTTGGACTTCTCTTCTGCCTGCTGCTCTGCCTGATCCACCAGAATGTTACCGACCCGGCCTGCCTGACTCTGCATCCACTCCTCCAGCCTGCTGCAGTTCTGCTCTTCGAATTGCACAGTTCCTGTTCCTTCTGCGATCCAGTCTACCACAGTCCTGGTCTACCTGCGGCATCTCCAGCCATGAGCATCCAACCGTACTGATACTGGACTGATCCTATGCACTCCTGCGTCACCGTGCTTCTGTGGCTGCTGTCTCAACCTCAGGGGCCCACAAGACGGTGCGGCGAGAGAGGCTCTCCTCTACACGTCAGGCTCATGATCCGGGTACATGACAGTACCAAACAGCCATGACTGAGCCTGCAGGAGGATCCTCTCCACTGGGGGAAATCTGCCTGCATCTTGCTTCTCTCTCCCAAGCGATGGCTTCCTTGCAGGAGGACTACACTCGGCTAGAGGATCAAGTTCAGGGACTGGCTACTTCTGCTGCTTCCTCCACCATACCCATGTCTGCTACATCCACTGGGGTCTCTGCTTGCCCTCCAGTAATGTTGGTACCCCACGAACCTCAAGTTCCAACCCCTGAGAGGTTCTTCGGTGATCGAAGCCAGATCAGAGGCTTCCAGAATACCTGTCAGCTCTATTTTGATCTGCAGCCAAGGACATTCTCTCTGAAAATTACAGAGGTGGGATTTACCATTTCTTTGCTTTGAGGAGAACCTCAGTCCTGGGCTCATCGCCTATTGGAGGAAAAGAACATACAGGTAAATACTCTGCAACTATTCTTTACGGCCTTGTCTCAGCTGTACGATGGCCCGAAATGGACCGCTACTGCTGAATCCACCCTACACAACCTGCAGCAAGGTCACAGACCAGTCAAAGACTACGTCACAGGTTTTAGACGTTGGAGTGCGGATGTCGACTGGAACGATGCAGCGCTGCGTCACTGGTTCCATTTGGGTCTCTCAGAAGGACTTAAAGATGAGCTGGCCTGGGTAGAAATACCCAGTACACTAGAGACTCTGATCATGCTTTCGATACAAATCGATCGCCGATTACGTGAACGAAGGTCTGAGAAATCTTCCCAGCAGTTCGGACCAACGTAGACATTTCCAAAGCCCCCCAAGTTTGCTGATTCCGTGTCTGCAAAAACCTGCTCACGCTGTTCCAGAGGCACCCAAACCAAGGCAGTTGGGTTTGATCCGTCCGTCACTTACCTCCAAGGAACACCAACGTCGGTGGATGAACAACCTCTGTCTCTACTGTGGGGAGCCCAGTCACTATATAGGCAACTGCCCGGCCAAATGCCATAAATGTTCTCTTCCTCCAGCTAAACAACCCAACATGTCTGCTAATTCAGCCCATGTAGTTGTGCCTATATCATTCCATCTTCCGGGAAGAACCATGCCAGTAACTGCGATTATTGATTCAGGTGCCTGCAGTTGTTTCATCGATCTGTTCTTTGCAGCCCAGCATCACATTCCACTGCGACCCAAGGACCAAGGACTCTCCGTGTTACTGGTAGATGGATCCTGCATTAAATCAGGACTTGTGACCCAAGAGACTCTCCCCCTTCTAACTATCACCAACACCAATCACCAAGAGCTACTTTGCTTGGATGCGATTTCTTCACCTCTCTTCCCCGTTATCTTGGGCCTCCCTTGGTTGCAGGCTCACAACCCGCATATAGACTGGGAATCTGGAAGAATAGAGTTTCTTTCATCTTACTGTCAGAAACAATGCTGTCCAGCACCGCCTCAGCTTCCTGCTTCTTTACTTTGCTTGGAATCGCATGCTGAACTGTGCCAGGTAGTTCCCAAGTGCTATCATGAATTCCTGGATGTATTCTGTAAACGGGGCGCAGATACCCTTCCTCCACACAGGCTGTACGACTGTCCCATAGAACTTTTTCTGGGGGCAGAGATTCCCTTCGGACGCATCTTTCCACTGTCTGAACATGAGTTGGAAGTTCTAAAGGACTATGTGGAGAAAAACCTGTGGAAAGGGTTCATTCGCCCCCCCCACCTCACCGGCAGGAGCAGGTATATTTTTCGTAGAGAAAAAGGACCAGACCCTTCGACCATGTGTAGATTACCGTCACATGAACAAAATCACAGTAAAGAACCGATACCCCCTGCCCTTAGTCCCAGAACTCTTTCAGATACTCAAGTCTGCCGGGGTATTCACCAAACTTGATCTCTGAGGAGTCTACAATCTGGTCCAGATTAGGGAAGGCGATGAGTGGAAGACCGCCTTTCGTACCTGCTTTGGTCACTATGAGTACCTGGTCATGCTGTTCGGCTTATGTAATGCTCCAGCCACCTTTCAGCATTTCGTCAATGACATCTTCAGAGACTTCCTTGATATCTTTGTCATTGTGTACTTAGACGACATCCTGATATTCTCCATTTTATTAGAGATTCACCGAGGACATGTCAAGAGCATACTTCTCCGACTCCGCCAGCACAGACTCTATGCCAAAGCGGAGAAGTGTGACTTCGAGCAGCAGAGCATCCAGTTCCTTGGATTAATTATCTCCACTGAGGAAATCAGGATGGATCCCCAGTAAGTGTCCGAAATTCTGGATTGGTCGACCCCTACCGATAAGAAGGGAATCCAACGTTTCATAGACTTTGCCAATTTTTACTGTAAATTCATCAGGAACTTCTCAGCCATTATTTCCCCGATCACTCAACTTACCAAGCAAGGCATCCATGTCCACTGGTCCTCGGAGGCACAAGCTGCATTCAAAACCCTGAAAGAACGTTTTACCACTGTTCCTATTCTAAGCCAGTCAGATTCTGTCCTCCTACATCTTGAAAGTGGATGCATCAGAAAGCGCGGTCGGTGCAGTCTTGTCGCAGCGCCAGGGCCCCAAGGATGTGATCCATCCAGTTGCATTCTTTTCTCGGAAACTTACCCAGCCAGAAAGGAATTACAATGTGGGAGATAGGGAGCTTCTAGCAATCAAAGCTGCAGGACTGGAGGTACCTGCTAGAAGGAGCCACTCACCCGATATTAATCTTCACAGACCATAAAACCTTGAATATTTAAGGACTGCAAAACATCTGAGGCCACGTCAGACCCATTGGGCTCTCTTTTTCTCGAGGTTTGTTTTTCATATTACTTACAGACCCGGATCACGAAATACTAAACCCGACGCTCTATTGCGCATGTTTGAGGATCCAAAGGACATACCTCCACCAGACACCATCCTACCAGCTGGGAACTTCCTCCTGTTACAGTCAGGCCTATTACCCCAATTGCAGCAAGCCTCAGCAGGCACAACCAGTCCTCCAGGGGTCACTTTGCAGGCAAGGAACGGCCTATTATGGAAAGAGGGACAAATTTTTGTACCAGAAACTGCTAGAGTGGCTGTCCTAGGACTCTGTCATGACCACCCGTTAGCAGGTCATTTCAGTGCCCACAAGACCATAGAATTGGTCCAGTGTACATTTTGGTGGCCTGGGTTGGAGAGGGACTGAAGGCCTATGTCAAATCATGTATTATCTGCACCCGGAACAAGAGTACCCAAAATAAAGCTTGACGTCTACTCAGACCCTTACCCATACCTGAGTGGCCTTGGACTTTGCTGTCGAGCTTCCATCTTCTGAAGACTGTTCAGTTATTTTTATGGTGGTGGATCGCTTATCAAAAATGGTGCACTTCCTACCCCTAAAAGGAACTCCGTCTGCAGCCGAGACCGCTCAGGTCTTTATCAAAGAGGTTGTCAGACTCCATGGTATTCCAATGAACATTGTATCTGACCGTGGAGTCCAGTTCACGTCAAGGTTCTGGAAGGCATTATGTGGATCCCTAAAGATTGAGCTATCCTTCTCAGCATATCATCCCCAGACCAACGGTCAGACAGAACGGACCAATCAAACCCTGGAACAATATATCCGATGTTTTACGTCCTTCGCCCAAGATGACCGGGTATCTCTTCTTCCTTTGGCGGAGTTTGTGTATAATAACGCCACCAAACCATCCCCATTTTTCTCAAATTATGGGTTCCACCAAACCTTTTTACCTGACTTGATTCCTGCAACTGATGTTCCTGCTGTCCAGAGCACTCTGGATTTTTTTTCTTCAAACAACTTGTTGGTACAGGAGGCGGTCAAGAAAGCCCAGGAGGACAATAAGAGAATCTTGATAGAAGGAGAAGAGGGGAACTGTTGCTGCACCCTGGGGACCAGGTATGGCTCGCCACAACGAACTTAAGGATGACTTGCCCATCCAAGAAGTTGGCACCGAAATTCTTGGGACCCTTTCCAGTAAGGAAAAAAATGAACGATGTGTCTCATGAGTTAATTTTACCTGAGCCCTTAAAGTACATCCCGTATTCCATGTGTCCCTGTTAAAGCCGGCAGTACCAAATCGATTTCCTAATCGCAGTTCAGGACCCCCGCACCTGTTACTGTTAATGGAGACGAGAAATATGAAGTTGAGTCCATCATAGACTGCAGGAAAAGAAGGAGATAAACTCAGTACCTAATTAAATGGAGAGGTTATAGTCCGGAGGAAAACTCTTGGGAGCCCAGTAGTAATGTGCATGCCGCGGACTTGGTTCGTGCTTTTTTCCATAACCATCCCTTGAAGAGGAACCAGTTGGGCACCTGGAGGTTGCCCGTAGGGAGGGGCGCAATGTCAGGAAAGGCATGGCCATGCAGCAGAAATCGCACAGCAGACACGTACATTAACGGCATGGCGCACAACTGCACCTGTCACCGACGTTGGCACCAAAGGGCTTATTTAAAGTGAGTGCACCAAAGACTCTTTGCTGTTTGATCTGCAGTTTCTATGTGTCCTGAAACTTGTTATCTGTGCTGACCTCTGATCTTTGACCCGGCTTGCTCTTACTAACCCTGTCTGCTGGATACCCTGACTCCGGCTTGTTTTTTGGACTTCTCTTCTACCTGCTGCTCTGCCTGATCAACCAGAACGTTACCGACCCGGCCTGCCTGACTCTGCATCCACTCCTCCAGCCTGCTGCAGTTCTGCTCTGCGAATCGCACCAGTTCCTGTTTCCTCTGCGATCCAGTCTGTCACAGTCCTGGTCTATCCAGCCCTACTGGTCTACCTGCTGCATCTCCAGCCACGAGCATCCAGCCGTACCGATACTGGACTGATCCTATGCACTCCTGCATCACCGTGCTTCTGTGGCTGCTGTCTCAACCTCAGGGGCCCACAAGCCGGTGCGGCGAGAGAGGCTCTCCTCTACACGTCAGGCTCACAATCCAGGTACGTGACAGTGTACTTGTATATTCCTGCTTCCTGTTCATGTTTCTAGTGCTGTAAGACATAATCCAACATCCTCCATATAAGTAAAGCCGTTTGCTGTTTCCAAGAAGCTTCCGTCGCTTAATTGCAATACTCTGGACAATAATATGTCCCATTGGTCCTGCCAGTATTGATATCACAACCAAGTTCCACTGTTGTGGCTGTCAGGAAGGTGGCCCTAAGCAATGACATGCAGCTGCCACTGGAATGAGTGATTGTACAAAAAGGAGATTAGTGGCACATCAAAAAAAAAGAATGAACAGTGAAAATCCTTAGCAGTTCTTTATAGTACATAGGGCTTTAGTAAACTAAACATCATCAAGTTAGGGTTCAGACCTACTTAAACTTCTTTATTGCAGCTCAGCTAAGATGGTGTATGACCTTTACTTTTGTAAGTGCCTGGCTCCCTTTAGTGACAATATTACTGCCACCTTTGAATGTCACTACATTGCCTTTATTGGTGAAACCGGTAACAGAAAATTTTCAAGAGCAAGGGCATATCTGATGGTGGTTTGGGAGACAAGGTAGTAAAGATAACCTTTTCTATTCATTCTGGGAACACAAACACTCAATGGAATGTGATAGTTGTCTCAATCTTTCTTTGATTATCCTGAGCAAAGACATTTTTTATCACAGGTCATATGACTTGAAGTTCTTGAGTCATTAGGTGTGGTGTATGAGACACCCCCTTTGCAGCATCTTCTATTTCTTTAACATTTGTGTCAGTTGCGTTGCTTTCTTTCTAAATTTTTAAACTCTGCAGTATATCTTTTAATGGAAGTCACATTTTTGCAGTATAAATATTTTTCTTTTCTTTGTCAGGGCTCAAAAAGAGAAAAATAATCAAACTAATATGAAATAAAGCCTATAAATATATTTTTTGCTTCCATCCAGCAGGGGATGCTTTATGCTTTTTAGATATTTCATACCACAGCTTTGTCGAATAAAGCATGTTTACTGAGTGCAATAGCTAAAGCTAGTTAGAGGAGTGACTGTTCAGGCAGGACTAAATAGAGTTTTAATCAAAAGAGAAAGAGCCTAAAAATAAACAGCCCCTACTGTGCTAAATATTTAAAGTGGTGGTAAAGTCAGCAATTACAAAAACTACTGACAGGCAGGGTTTTTATACAAGAAGAGACCCTAGACCCCCTTTTTTACCTGCTGAAAGGTATAGAATGCATTAAAGTAATACTAAAGGTACATTTTTTTTTTTTTTTTTTAGAAATAACAAACATGTTATACTTACCTGCTCTGTGTAATGGTTTTGCACAGAGCAGCCCCGATCCTCCTCTTCTTAGATCCCCTGGCAGCGCTCTAGGCTCCTCCCCCTTGCTGAGTGCCCCCATAGCAAGCGGCTTGCTATGGGGGCACTCGTGTATGCTCGCCCCAAAGCCCGACTCTGTATGTCCGTAAGACAGACAGAATGGAGCTCAACCTCACCATCTTCTCACTGGCTTTGATTGACAGCAGTGGGAGACTGGCCCCCACAACTGGGTCTCAACCAATAAGGAGGCTGAGAGCAGTGTCTCTCGTGCACATCGCTAGATCGAGATTGGGCTCAGGTAAGTATTAGGGGAAGGGGGGGGGGGTCTGGGGGAAACTACACACAGAAGGTTTTTTTACCTTTATGCAAAGAATGCAAAAAGGTAAAAAACCTTGACTATGACTTTAGAACCACTTGAACTGTTATCAATTAAAATCGTTCTCAGTTCTCTCTGTGGACTACAGAAAACTTCCCCCCATGTTATGATGACTAGGACAAAGAGAAGAGACCTTTAGTTATAACAGATTTTTATAGGTCCTAAAAAAATAGGACTAATTCACAAACACGTGTAATTAATGGTAAGCTGCAATATATTACATTTTTGTTTTTGGGTTTAGAAACACTGAAATTGTAAATTAAATCCCATTAAAGTAAACCTTTCAAGGAAAAATTATGATGGTGACCATTGTTGAAGCAGGGCTCCACCCAAAAGAGGAAACTCCACTTGGTTGCTTCCTCCCTTCCTCCAGTGCCATATTTGGCGCCACTGGATTCGTGGACAGGTAAATATCATAGTATAGTTACATAGTAGGTGAGGTTGAAAAAAGACACAAGTCCATCAAGTCCAACCTATGTGTGTGATTATGTGTCAGTATTGCATTGTATATCCCTGTATGTTGTGGTCATTCAGGTGCTTATCTAATAGTTTCTTGAAGCTATCAATGCTCCCCGCTGAGACCACCGCCTGTGGACGGGAATTCCACATCCTTGCCGCTCTTACAGTAAAGAACCCTCTACGTAGTTTAAGGTTAAACCTCTTTTCTTCTAATTTTAATGAGTGGCCACGAGTCTTGGTAAACTCTCTTCTGCGAAAAAGTTTTATCCCTATTGTGGGGTCACCAGTCCGGTATTTGTAAATTGAAATCATATCCCCTCTCAAGCGTCTCTTCTCCAGAGAGAATAAGTTCAGTGCTCGCAACCTTTCCTCATAACTAAGATCCTCCAGACCCTTTATTAGCTTTGTTGCCCTTCTTTGTACTCGCTCCATTTCCAGTACATCCTTCCTGAGGACTGGTGCCCAGAACTGGACCGCATACTCTAGGTGCGGCTGGACCAGAGTCTTGTAGAGCGGGAGAATTATCGTTTTATCTCTGGAGTTGATCCCCCTTTTAATGCATGCCAATATTCTGTTTGCTTTGTTAGCAACAGCTTGGCATTGCCTGCCATTGCTGAGCCTATCATCTACTAGGACCCCCAGGTCCTTTTCCATCCTAGATTCCCCCAGAGGTTCTCCCCCCAGTGTATAGATTGCATTCATATTTTTGCCACCCAAATGCATTATTTTACATTTTTCTACATTGAACCTCATTTGCCATGTAGTCGCCCACCCCATTAATTTGTTCAGGTCTTTTTGCAAGGTTTCCACGTCCTGCGGAGAAGTTATTGCCCTGCTTAGCTTAGTATCGTCTGCAAATACAGAGATTGAACTGTTTATCCCATCCTCCAGATCGTTTATGAACAAATTAAATAGGATTGGTCCCAGCATAGAACCCTGGGGAACCCCACTACCCACCCCTGACCATTCTGAGTACTCCCCATTTATCACCACCCTCTGAACTCGCCCTTGTAGTCAGTTTTCAATCCATGTACTCACCCTATGGTCCATGCCAACGGACCTTATTTTGTACAGTAAACGTTTATGGGGAACTGTGTCAAATGCTTTTGCAAAATCCAGATACACCACGTCTACAGGCCTTCCTTTATCTAGATGGCAACTCACCTCCTCATAGAAGGTTAATAGATTGGTTTGACAAGAACGATTCTTCATGAATCCATGCTGATTACTGCTAATGATATCGTTCGTATTACTAAAATCCTGTATATAGTCCCTTAACATCCCCTCCAAGAGTTTACATACTATCGATGTTAGGCTAACTGGTCTGTAATTCCCAGGGATGTATTTTGGGCCTTTTTTAAATATAGGTGCTACATTGGCTTTTCTCCAATCAGCTGGTACCATTCCAGTCAGTAGACTATCTGTAAAAATTAGGAACAACGGTCTGGCAATCACTTGACTGAGTTCCCTAAGTACCCTCGGATGCAAGCCATCTGGTCCCGGTGATTTATTAATGTAAGTTTCTCAAGTCTAATTTTAATTCCGTCCTCTGTTAACAATGGAGGTGCTTCCTGTGTTGTGTCATGAGGATAAACACTGCAGTTTTGGTTACTGAAGCCCCCCGATTCACTCGTGAAGACTGAGGAGAAGAATAAATTCAATACCTTCGCCATCTCCCCATCCTTTGTAACCAGATGTCCTTCCTCATTCTTTATGGGGCCAATATGGTCTGTCCTCCCTTTTTTACTGTTTACATACTTAAAGAATTTCTTGGGATTTTTTTTGCTCTCCTCCGCTATGTGTCTTTCATGTTCTATCTTAGCTGTCCTAATTGCACCTTTACATTTCCTGTTGCATTCTTTATAAAGTCTGAATGCTGAGGATGATCCCTCAACCTTGTATTTTTTGAAGGCCTTCTCCTTTGCTTTTATATGCATTTTTACATTGAAGTTAAGCCATCCAGGACTTTTGTTCGCTCTTTTAAATTTATTACCCAATGGGATACATTGGCTAATGCCCTTATTTAATATGCTCTTAAAGCAAACCCATCTCTCCTCCGTATTCTTTGTTCCTAAAATTTTATCCCAGTTTATGCCTTTTAGCAAGGTTTGTAGTTTAGGGAAGTTGGCTCTTTTGAAATTCAGTGTCTTTGTATTCCCTTTATGTTTCCTATTTGTGTGATTTATACTGAAACTAATTGACCTGTGATCGCTGTTACCTAAATTGCCCCGCATTTCCACATCCGTGATCAGGTCTGTATTGTTGGTAATCAGTAGATCCAGTAATGTTTTATTTCTAGTTGGTGCGTCTACCATCTGACCCATAAAATTGTCCTGCAAGACATTAAGGAACTGGCGAGCCTTAAATGAATGCGCGGTTCCCTCCGCCCAGTCTATGTCTGGATAATTAAAATCCCCCATTATGATAACACTTCCCATCCTTGCTGCTACTCCAATTTGTGATAGGAGATCCGTCTCCACTTCCTTCCTCAGGTTAGGGGGCCTATAGCATACTCCCAGTATTATTTTCCCCTTAGCTTTATCCCTTTGGAGCTCTACCCATAAGGATTCCACCTCCTCTCTAGCTCCCTCAGTGATGTCATCTCTCACATTCACTTGTACATTATTCTTGATATATAGGCATACCCCTCCCCCTTTTTTACCCTCTCTATCCTTGCGGTATAGGGTATCCTAATATTAAAAGTCAACAGCTACAGCATTTGTAGCTGCTGACCTTTAATTTTATTTTTTTCTGAAGGAGCCTGGAGCTCCACTTTAACTTCCTTTTGAAAATTATGTTACTTTTCTGTTTGTTGGAACTGGTGACCTGGAACAAGTTTGCAGATTAGAAGAGTCAGATGAGGATGAGCCTTGGGATATTTAGAGAAAACATCTAACAAACTTTATTGGATAGCTCTAACTCTGTTCTTCGCCTTCAGGGTGAAAACTACCCTCTTGAATGTGAAGGGTAACTAGATTCCAAACAGGGACTACTGCTCAACAGGAGTATAGTCCTGGATGCACTGTAGTAAGCTATCCCAAATAGTGCAAAGAAAAGTCTCTAAAATCCACACAGCAGGTATTCACTGTGCTCTGCACACTCTAATGCCCCGTACACACGGTTGGATTTTCCGATGGAAAATGTCCGATCGGAGCGTGTTGTCGGAAATTCCGACCGTGTGTGGGCTCCATCGGACATTTTCCATCGGATTTTCCGACACACAAAGTTGGAGAGCAGGAGATAAAATTTTCCGACAACAAAATCCGTTGTCGGAAATTCCGATCGTGTGTACACAAATCCGACCGACAAAGTGCCACGCATGCTCAGAATAAATAAAGGGGTGAAAGCTATTGGCCACTGCCCCATTTATAGTCCCGACATACGTGTTTTACGTCACCACGTTCAGAACGATCGGATTTTCCGACAACTTTGTGTGACCGTGTGTATGCAAGACAAGTTTGAGCCAACATCCGTTGGAAAAAATCCTAGGATTTTGTTGTCGGAATGTCCGAACAAAGTCCGACCGTGTGTACGCCCTATAATGCTACCTGCAATATCAGTCAGCTTCTGTAGTTGTTGCCAGTGACCTGGATCCTTCAGTATGTTAGACCAGAGGTCCCCGAGCCCTAACATGAGCTGAGACCTCAAAAATAATTTCTTTGGTGTTGCAGGTAGTGTCCCAAGGATGCATCAGGCCTCAGGCTGGGTCTCACTCACCCAGGAACAAGAGGAAGCTGTTCTGGGCCCCAGCCTATATATACCCCTCCAGGCCTTACTGGTCACCAGGGATTGTCTGAAGAGGCATGAATATGTAGGCCAGGGTCAAAGATCTCCACTATATCCCAGAGTCCAGTGGGATGCATGGAAAAGGTGCTGAGAATGCACCAGCAGAACCTAGAACAGAAGCTAACAAAGGATTAATGCTCTCCCTGATTACAGGGAAGCCAAAAACTAAATTTACCTAACACTAATAACCTACTGAGGGTTTCTACATAAACCCCTAAAAACAGAGGAGTCGGCACAACTCTAGCCAACTACCATTTTCAGGAAAGATCACAAAAGGCAGCTGATCTGATGTTTTTCTCATGACAGGTTTTAAATTAAATGACCTGCCCTTTTGAACATTAAACATGTAGTCTATTGCAGTTTTTCCTCCAAATGTTAGTTTTTCACACACATTCTGCTGCAGGGCACTGCCATTGTTTGCGTCTTCTGTTTTAAACTTATACTCATCCACAAGCTTGCCTTTAACATATTCCAGTGTAGGCTCATCATCTGGATGAGCATCAAGGGCTGTGACAAGTGTTTCATAGCTGTCTGGCAGAGCACTGAATAGCAATGCTGCTAGATGAAAGGTTTATATCTTCCCCTATACATCACAGGCATTTCACTATTGCTAAGGCACATCTTATATAGCCCTGCATATGCTGGTCTTTCATCTGATTAAACTGTATTTCAAGCCAAATTTTTTTTTGTTTTGTTTTGCATAGAGTAGGGAGCAGTTGAAAACCCGTCAGGTTTTTTATTGCTTGCAAAAAAAAAAATCTAGCACACCAAAATTTCAGACCTCAATATTTACTGAGGTCATATTTGCAGAAGTAATATCCAGGAAAATCTAGCACACCAAAATTTCAGACCTCAATATTTACTGAGGTCATATTTGCAGAAGTAATATCCAGGGCCATCTTTAATATTGATTGGACCCTGAGTAAAAACTTTCTTGGGGCCCTCCCCCCATGCAGTTTTGGTCTCCACCTGCTCTGAGACATACAATAAATAGCAGCTAGACTGCCAGAGGTTACAGTGGTTCATTATATCACTAACTGGTTGCTAGAGGTTACAGCAAACATTTTGGCTCACTGATTAGTTGCTAGAGGTTACTGCATATCATTACTGCTTACTGATTGGTTGCTAGAGGTTACAGCACATCATCTCCTCACTGCCTGCACACCATGGACTGGGGAGATGAGGGGACTCATTAATAGACAGAAAACTCCTAGGGATCCTTGGACTCCTGGGATCAGTGACAGTGCTGGGGGGAGGGGAGGGTGTAATCAATAGCAATGCTGATTTATTTTACTGACTACCATTCTAAAGAGGAGTTTCAACACTCGTCACCAATGTAATAGGGGTTTACACTGACCACTAATGTAATAGGGGTTTCACACTGATCACTAATGTAATAGAAGCATTCACAGTAACCACCAATGTAAGGAGGAATTTACACTGACCACCAATGTAAGAGGGACATTCACACTAGCCACTAGTGTGAATGAAATACTTCTACACCAAGCACCAATGTAATGAGAAGATTTACATTGACCATCAATGTAACTGAGACATTTAGCCTGCATTCACATTTGTGTGTTTGTTGGGAACGCATGCAAAATCGCTTTCCTGACACCACAGAAACATGCTGCCCTTTAGCAGATATACAGCAGTGCCATTAATTGTTAATGACATCCTCACGCATCTGCTGACATGTGCCTTGGCACCGTATGGTTTTGAAAAAAGGGTTTGGGACTTTCTTCCGCAATTGTAGCACATAGAGCAGCCCATTGAAATGAATGGGCTGCCCTACATGTGACCTTTGTCTTTACCCTGTTGGTACACCTTTGCATCCTAAAACCCATGCTAACCTCTGCACCACAAACCTCCCCTATACTATCCACTCAAATCCCTCTCCCCTTTAACTCTACCTGCCACCTCTGCTCATCTTTGCACCCACCTTCCTTACCTCTATGCATCCCCTCCTTGCTCACCTGTGCAACCCAAACTGTAATTCCTTCTCTGCCTACCTCTGCACACCCCACACTACCCCCCCCCCCCCCCACTAATTTGCTTACGTTTGCAGAGCAGGCTGATGGTAGGCTTAATAACCACAGTTGTAGGCAGGACTTTCAAGCATGCCCCTTTATCTCCCCAGTGGGCAGCATTCAGTATAGGTGATGGTGGATAGGACCTCAGGAGGGCATGATATACATATGAATACCGCCTCTGTTTACATAGAATGCTGTCGGTCCGCCACTATTTACATATCAATGCCGGTATTTATGTGTAAACACAGGGTCTTCAGGTGAGTCATCTGTACACAACAATAGGGCAGAGCTGGGCAGCATTAGTAACAGAAATTCACACTGAGATATTAGGACACAGCATTAGACTAAAACCTCAAGGGACGGGGGAATTTAAACTGTGATAGTTGGCAAGCAAGTATGAGGCAGCTGCTTTGGGCCCCACAACAATGACAGGGCCCAAGGCAGCTGCCCCTTTTGCCCTGCCTTAAAGATGGCCCTGGTAATATCACACAAACAAAAAGGACAAAAATACTGTTACAGAGACATGCAGGTTTCCTTTCTCAAAGTGACAGACAAATGTGCAAACAACATACAACTACAGTATCTCATAAAAGTGAGTACACCCCTCACATTTTTGTAACTATTTTATTATATCTTTTCATGTGACAACACTGAAGAAATGACACTTTGCTACAATGTAAAGAAGTGAGTGTACAGCTTGTACAACAGTGTAAATTTGCTATCCCCTCAAAATAACTCAACATGCAGCCATTAATGTCTAAACCGCTGGCAACAAAAGTGAGTACACTCCTAAGTAAAAAAGGCCAAATTGGGCCCAAAGTTTCAATATTTTGTGTGGCCACCATTATTTTCCAGCACTTCCGTAACCCTCTTGGGCATGGAGTTCACCAGAGCTGCACAGGCTGCCACTGAACTGGAGTCCTCTTCCACTGCTCCATGACGACATCATGGAGCTGGTGGATGTTAGAGACCTTGTGCTCTTCCACCTTCCGTTTGAGGATGCCCTACAGATGCTCAATAGGGTTTAGTTCTGCTTGGCAAGTCCATCACCTTTACCCTCAGCTTCTTTAGCAAGGCAGTGGTCATCTTGGAGGTGTGCTTGGGGTCGTTATGTTGGAATACT